>NC_048307.1:33315793-33469030 GCF_013100865.1 Trachemys scripta elegans
CCTGACTGCCCAAAACCTTCTCCCCCCCCCCCGAGCTCTCGACCCCCCCCCCCGGCTCTTGACTGCCGCCTCCAAAATCTCCCTGCCCCTTCTCTTGCCCCCTGGCCGCCTTACCCTGCCGCTCAGAACATGGTGTTGGGCTCTGTGCGGAGCCGGACACGTGGCTGCGCTCCCCAGCGCAACACACAACCCGGTCCCACCCCACCCAGTGCTGCCGGAGCGGGGCGCTGGGCAGCAGGGGAGGAGGAGCTGCCGAGGCCCGATGCAAACAGCCCAGCAGGCCGGCCGGCTCAGAATGTGGGGGGTGGAGGGGCGGGGAGGAGGAGCTGCTCCGGAGTCCAGCCCGGCAAGCGGCGGGGGAAGGGCTCTGGCTGCCAGAGCCCCATGCAAGCGGCTGAATTTCCTGCAGCCCTCCCAGCCGCGCCTCGCTCTGCATGGGGGGGGGGAATCCTGGACATTTTTAGTGATTTACAAATTCCCCCCTGGACGCTATTTTTAACACAAAAAGCAGGACATGTCCGGGTAAATCCGGACAAATGGTAACCCTAGCAGCCGCCTGCTTTGTCCACTGCTTGCAGGAAGAGCAGCCCGTTGGAGCTAGCTGGTGGGGGCTTGGAACCAGGTTGGACCGGCAGCCCCCTTATCTGCTCCCTGCTCCCTTAAATTCCCTGTGCGGCAGCCACCCAGCAGCCTATCAATTGCTGGCAGTTCAGCTGTCCCTCCCCCCACTGCCATGTGCTGCTCCTGCCCTCTGCCTTGCTGTGCGGGGGGGAGGGGGGAGAGGGGCTAATGTCAGGGTCTCCCCCTTCCCCCTGCTCCTGCACCCCACTTACCCCAACTCCATAGAGCAGGGGGACACAACAGGGCTCAGGATGGAGGGAGCTTTGTGGCAGCAGCTGCTGTCTCAACTTGCTGATCTACTTAAAAAGACAGTATACTTAGAGTGGGGTCAGTGTACTTAAAGAGGTAATGCGCATCTCTTTCTCTTACACACACAGACACGGGGTGTGCGTCTGTCTCTGTCTGCCATGCTGTCTCCCCTCCCTCCATTCGCGCTCCCCTGTAGAGTGTGAGGCTACATTAACAATGTGTTAACCCTTGAGGGCTCAGCCGAGTGTTAGTTCATCATTTAGCAATAAGGCATTCTCTGGGAAATATCCCACCCTCTTCCACCCTCTGACTTCACCACCTCAACCAAGCTTCACAGTCATCATCGCTGTGTACCAGTATTAAAAAACTTATACTGTGTATATATATGTGTGTGTCTGTGTGTGTATATATATATATATATATATATAAAAAAATATATAGTCTTTTGTCTGGTGAAAAAAATTTCCCTGGAATAGAACCCCCCTTATTTACATTAATTCTTATGGGGAAATTGGATTTGCTTAACATTGTTTCGCTTAAAATTGTATTTTTCAGGAACATAACTACAACGTTAAGCGCGGAGTTACTGTACTCTAATGAGATACTACTAAGAGACTAACAATATTCATGTAGTAACAGCCATGAACAACCATGCTGGCTTTATTAATTTTGTAAGCTAAAGGACTATCTTTGTACTGAATTGTGCATTATTGCAATAATTAGAGATAAGGTTTTCTCAGTCCTGGCTCCTGTTCAAAAGAAATATGCTTGGAATCCCTAGATTATGCTGTTCTTTCACTTTTAGTTGCAATGTGTGAACTTCTTACAGGTGCAGGCTTGTTGTGGTGAGTATAACAATCGTACAATCAGAGAAAAGCTGTGGGCATATTTTGATGGATCATGGCTAACATTGAAAGAACTCAACTGCAGAGAAATGCCACTTTTACCACTGGGCATTGTGGAGGCCATCAAATCAGAGAGAGTAAGTGAAAGGAAAAAAGGATTTAGCCACCTCAGGACACATATTCTAATGCTAGAAGGCATGTAAACAACACAGGACATAAGAACATAAGAAGGGGGATGGATCACTTGATGATTGTCTGCTCTGTTCATTCCCTCTGGGGCACCTGGCATTGGCCACTGTTGGAAGGCGGGATACTGCGCTAGATGGACCTTTGGTCTGACCCAGTATGGCCATTCTTAAAGCAGTAGGTGTGACTATTTTCAGCTTTCAGTTTAAAGTCATTTTTTTTGGACTGAAGATGGAAAGAAATAACTACAAAAATATGACTGTGCAGACAAAACAGTATTACATTTCCCCACAATCACCTATTTCCCTTGAAGATGAATTTATTTTGGGCAGAAATATTATAGTCATTTTGTTGGTACAAGAAATATTTGTTTAAATTAGAACCTTGCAATATTTAATATTATCCGAAGTGGGTCATCCGCTTGGTCAAAAACTGAGTGAAAAGGGGTTAAAATTATGGAAGTATGCAAAGGGAGAACTAGTCAGAGTCTTCCCCAGGAATTGAAATTAGAGGAGGTGTTTGAATTTATGGGGGAGGGGGGTTGGAAAACGACTAAATTGGCAACACTGCCACTGTGGGAGGGATGGGGCAATTGGGGGTAAGGGGGAAGCAGGGTGTAGGGAAATCCCTGGGACTAGTGTTGTCTGAGGCCCTGATCCTGCAACTGCCTCTATGCAAACAGACCCCGGCACCTGTGCACAGTCCCACTGACGTCAGTGAGCCTCTCTGTAGGCACAGGGGTCTGCCCACGCAGTCAATTGTAGGCTCAGGCCTGAAATATTGTGCTTCGCAGCTCATGGCAAAGGACCTTCCTATTCCTACTTTAAATGGCACATGGGAAGCATGTCTATGCTGCAAAAGCACAGCATAGGGGCAAAACCTGAAGAACATTGTTCAGCACCATTAATTCAGTACGGAAGGGAAGCTGGGATTTTCAGATTCAATCTGCATTTGGTGGCTTTGGCAGTATCACCAATTTTGACATAAGTATTGCCAAGGTAATGTCCTCACAGTGGTTGGCAGTTTGAAGAGGATGAAGCACTAATGGGCATCTGATTAATTTTAGTGACACCAATTACCACCCCTACGAATCCTAATATCTTCCACAAACACAAATTTTAAAATAATAAATACATAAATAAATAAATGTAACCCCAAAACATTTATTTAACCGCCCCTCTCTTAAATCAGAACAGTTTTAGAGGCATCAGCTTCACTCAAAACCTCACAAATCCCTTGGGGTGGGGGTAAAATGAAAACTGCTTTTTAAACACCTGAGACCTGGATTGTAAAAACTTTAATGGTTACTTGTTTGTTTTTGGAACCCTATCCTGAGAGCTGGTGAAATCTGATCCCTTAATCCATCCCCACATATCAATAACCCATTGGATGTAAGGAAAGCAGTGCATCCTAAGCATACAATGGCACATATCTGATCAAAACACTGTTAAAGGAGGGTGAAACTACAACACCTGTGCTGCCTGCTCCATCTAAACGCTGAGCCACTGTAGAACTCAGCTCATCCTCCTGCCCAACACAAAAGCAAAACTGTATTACTTCATCTCAGCGACATTATTTTGTGGTACATTACTGGCACTTTTTATATCAGTCTCATACGGTAGATACACGCACATCTGTCTGTGTGTTTACATACAGAAGGTCTGATAACAGTAAAATATTACACACACACACACACACACATATATATATATAAAAAAAAACCCAAGGAGTTGCATTAGCCAAAAAAGTGTTTTGTGAGAAACAACAATAAAAATGATATCATGACCGCAGCTTTTCTTTTAAAATTACTAGATACCCAAAGCTATGTTTTTATTTGGGGCCTTTGTACCTAGACAGGGAGTCCAATGGAGTATATCTGAAGGCACTTAATATGCTCCACTCAGCTGAAAGAGGGTTACACAGGGAGTTGGGGAGTTTTGGAAGAGGGCTAAGGGGTATGGAGGGGAGAGATAGATGAAAATGAGCCCTGAATAACTGTGATCCACACAGCATCAGGTGCTAATATGAAAACAAATAACCCAGGTGTTGAGAACGTCTTTCTTCAGAAAAGAAAGCAGCCAATTGTAAATGTCTTTGTGTTTCTATGGACAGAGCACATCATGCAGCTCTCTGTCACTGCATCATACACTCTTAGAGATATTTAACTTTGTCAGTTCATTGACCTCCTCAGTTTCTGCTTCCTCACAATCATTCTTTACAGCTTTGCCAAACCTGCATCTGTCTTCTGCTTTCAATGACTCTTTTTGGAGCTTCTTGTAGGATGGAAGCATATCCTTGGGTTCTAAGTTGTTATCTGAGCCCTGGGATGTCTTGTCAGAATTCTGTACAGAAGGCACCAGATTGGCAATCTCATCGGTAGGAGACCGACCAATGCTGCCGTCCACTTGAACCCGGATGTCTGGAGATATAGATAACTGGTGATGTGGCACAACCCCATTGTCCATGCATTTTGGGTAAAGGTAGGTTTTCATCTGACCTTTCCCCTTCACGTTGACTGTCCCCCTATAATCAAAGTCATATCCCATCTTATTTAGGATACGGTAGCTCTCCTCACTCACCTGTATCCGGCACTCCACGCCAGTAGTGTCCATCCTGCTAGCAATGTTCACGGTATCACCCCAAATGTCATACAATAACTTGGTGGTGCCTATGACCCCAGCAGTGAGAGGGCCATGGTTAAAGCCAACACGAAGTTTAAAATTAAACCACAGCATATTGTTGTTGAAGTCATCCACCACTCGCATCATTTCTTTGGCAAATTCAAAAAGGGTTTGCAAATGTCCATGTGGATGGTTATTGTCCTGACATTGTGCAGTGTTCAATCCAGAGGCAGCCATGTAGGTTGCCCCAATTGTTTTGATTTTCTCAATGCTGCTGTAATGTGGTTGGCTGAGCAACTCATCAAAGTCCCCAATCAATTCATTTAGGACTCGATAGCATTCCTTGCCCCCCTCGTAATTCTCTTCATAGAATTCACTGAAGTTCACAATGCTAGCAAAGATCACTCCACCATTATCATGGTTTTTGGAGTAGCTCTGGGAAACCTTCAACTGCTCCGCCACATGATATGGAATAATATTCCTCAGCAACCAGTCAGCTTGATCCCTCATGCTCTGAATTTTGGTGCGGTGAAGATCAGCCTCTACATCTCCATTGTAGTGGAGGCGGTAACTGACTTCAAATTCCCGATTCAGAAACCAAACCAAAAGGAGCAGGAGAAAGAAAACCAGTATCACTTCCTGGCCAATCCGGTCTGCTGGTTTCTTTATATCATTTAGCACTGAACTGTTGCACGGATTCTTCCTAGAGCTGGGGCAGTACAGGGGAAAAGAAAAATAAAGATGGGCATTTTAAAATACAGATTCATGACTTCTTAATCTCTAAATCTCAATTGTTAAAAATGCCTCACTAAAACCAAACTGTAGTTATAAAATTCTACTTTTATTTGCTATTAAATATGCTGATGCTGTAGAACTCTCTCATGCTAAATTTAACTAGAACTAAATTAAATGGACCCGGTTGAGTTGTTGGCCTAAATACTGCCCATGCTTGACAATTTTAAAGTTCTCTTTGAGGAGTATATTGTCTTTCCATATATATTTATAATATTGCTTCTTAAAATTATTAAATATATATTTTTGTATTTATAGTGACTTCTTGCATCCCTGATTCAGAAATCAAGCCTGGAAATTTTTTTTTAATCACCAATAATAGAACACAAACTGCTGCTTCAGGCCATCTATATCCCTCAACCTGCCCCTTCTCCAAAGACCTGAGAAAAAAGATGAGCCTTGCGAGGTGTCTTGAAGATCAATACATTTAGGACACAGGGAGGAAGAGAACTGCAGAGCTGAGGAACTTTATGGAGAACAATCTGCCACTTTACAATGAAACTGGGGAGGATGGGGCTTATTATGAAGCTTATTATGGGGAGATAGGCAATTTTCTCAACTAGCCACAATATCAATCTTTTAGGGTGTGTACAGATCAAGAGCAATATTCACAAATTCACTGGCAGCCTCTGCAGATAATATGCTTCCTCTGTGAAGCATCCCCGAACAAGCAAGTGGCTGCATTCTGTACAACTGTAATTTTCTGGGTGGTGTCAGGGTGCAGCCCAAATCACTTTGAGAAGACCACTGATCCACACAATGCCAGTGCGTTTTCTGAAACCAGGTCCAAACTCAGACTGACTGGGGATTACCAACAGAGTCGCTTCATCATAAGTTTTTCAGTAAGCTTATCCAGTGCCAGAGATTTAATACAAGTGGGTAGTTGGCAAGTTTATCCAACTCCAGAGATGGTTTCTTGAGCAGAGGCATCATACCAAGTGGCTCCCTGAAAACACTTACCCCCCTGAAAAGGAGTGATGGCAATCTCTACCAAGACTGGTAGAGCACACGATCTGGCTTTTAAGACAGAACTTTACTGCTCTCTTTTCTAACTTGCTGACATGTGAGCATCTGTCAGTTCCTCAACTACTTGGTTGAGCTTGTTTCCAATATGGGTGTCCCTGTATACTCGCCTCACTTTTGTAATGACAACAATTCACTCATGATCTGACACGAGAATTCCCTTTAGATGACTGAATTCATCCACAAGGCAGGGAGCTGTGTGTCTCAAATGAGAGAATACAAGACCTTTCCCAGACCACAGATTTTTTTCATCCCATTGTGACTACAGTGAGAATCAGCTATGCAAAAAAACCACAGAACTAATCTGAAGGAGGAAATTACTGAAGTGATGCCCTCATCTTGAAAATCAAATCTCTGAAAATGTTGCACCTACTATGGTTACAACTAACACCTTTGACCTAGCATAACTATAGCTGCAAGAAGTTAATGGAACAATATTTCTTTTTTTTAGTTTGTTTAGATTGTGTATTTGACAATACAATATGATTGTGTAATTAGCAAGAGTGAAATACAATGACCTTTATAAGCAACAACCGAGAAGCAGAAAATCCCCACCAAAACCAAAGCCTTACAAATTTTTTAAAAGGAGCTTATACAAAAAAATTCAGGGCTGTTTAAAGGGTGTAGTAATAGAAAATGGAATTTTAAAAATTGGTGAATTTAAAAAACTCAAGCTGACTCTTAGTTTAAATAGTTTAAATACTTTCAGGCACAAAAGCCTGAGAAGTTAGTTGGAATTTTCATCTTCTCTGTGTGTTGAATACAGCACCTGTGAAAATTCTTTAGCTGGAGCCAGGAAACTTTCCTTTGGATTGATCACAAAAACTGTGCAACATAATGGCTTTCTCCTTATAGCAGAGGTTCTTGGAAAGACACTTTCCCTAGGAGCTAGTAATCTGGGTTTCAAATTGTATTTTCCTATATATAAAGCAAATGCATAACAACTAGGTCTTTGGAGAGAATACAAGGGCTGAACAATGAGAAAAAGAGAGGAGACCAATAGAGCTGTGCATTGGAATTTTTGATGAATCATGTAGAATCTGAGATATTGTAAATGGGATGCTGCTACACATATAAGATGTTAAGCATCCTGGGGTGATGGACAGAGATGGTGTGAACACTCTATTTTATACCCTGATGCAAGTATAGAAGATAATGGACATAGGAACTCCATTTAGAAAAATTTTTGGAGGGTAAAGGTGGGGGAAGAAAAGTAGGGGTGTGAGTTTTTTCTAAACCACAAGGCAGAGTTGAGTCTCTATCTCAAAAGGCCTATCCATCATTCCATTTGGGAACTATGAACAGTGGAGAAAAAAATATACTATCTGCTTTGAGGCAGGGAGAGTATTGACTCTTACTGGGAGGACATTTGTTTAACAGCATCTTGTTTTGATTACATGGGACACAAAAAGCAATGGTGTGCCTTCTATTGGAAAGCAATGAGGCAAATCTGATGTACTGATTTAGCTGCACACGTGCAAAAAAGCTATGTGTTGACCAAATCTTAGAAGAGCTTATGTGCTGAGACTTCACAGATGGTAGCTGTTTTGATACCACTTTAATAAAGATCTTAATTCTCGGTCAAGCAAAGCAAAAGGGGAAAGGTCTCCCTCCAGGTACACTTGTTACAAATCCACCAGCAGAACACAGAAAAAGTCTGTGTGCTGACAGTTAAGTGAGAATAGAGACAACAATAACTTCTCATAGGGAGGATCTCAGCTTCTTATTGATTCATCAGTCTCCAATCACCTGGAGCGAGGGGAAGCCCTAATTAATACAAAATACTAGAACTCAAACAGAAAACAAAACAAAAAATAAATAAAAAAGCTGAAAATGTAAGTAAGATTGCACAGCAAATCTGTGGCAGAGATGGTAATAGAATTAATTCACAATTCTGTATCTTTACAACAGATCATATCTAAAAACTATGCCAATTTTCAGTGCCACTATTCAATTATGTGTGTCCTCAGTTTGCACTTTTGCAAACTTCCTATTGCGTTTATATAGTTTTCCAACTTTAAATTTAAGATGACAGCCAACCAAGCAACGCCTGCTAAAACTGTCACACCCCTTATAGAGAAAGAGCAAATATGTTCACAAGCATGCATAAGGTGTCTAATACACACACACACACACATATATATATATATACACACACACACACGCGCGACAACACACACTTATATTTTTCAGTAAAGTAATAATCATTTGGAAAAAAATATAACTACAAACTCCTCATGGTAAGAACGTTGATGAGATTGTAGAGCATACAAGTATTTGATGTGACACGTATTTGGGTCACTGTATCAGTCAATATTTACATCTTTAGGTTGGGACTCATTAAGGAAACCAAGTGAGTTAAGTGTCCATCTCCTGTAGAATTCCACTGGGGTTTGGATGCCTAATTTCATTAGGCTCCTTTGAAAATCTCAGCATTATTATCTGTTCCTATCTTTATCTATCAAGTATAAGTGAACTGTTATAATTTCAAAAGTAAAATACTTTCATACTAGGATATTTTCTCTGGCTATTAGCTTTGTTATTTGTAGGACCATTGCAAGTATAAGATTAGTCACTAAAATGAAGTCATGCTTGCCCTTGATTACACAAATCAGAATTATTTTTTAACGATTAACAGCCAGCTAGGTTTTCTAGTGCTCATGAATAGTTATCTGGAAGCCACTGGCAGTTTTGAGCTACAGAAGTGCCTGCCTAATTCCATGAACTAATAAGGAAGACCCAAGCTGAGGAAAATATTATGACATTATTTTTCATTGGTCACAATGCCTTTATATGTTCAGTTTTAAATTTATGTATAGTCTGTTGTAGTAGCTTGGCTTATAGCTTGTCCAAGTTATAATTCCAGTTTAAAAAGAATGGTACATTTAATGACTCTCTCTCTCTCTCTCTCTCTCACACTCACACACACACACACACACACACACACACACAGCTCAAAAATCCCTGCAATATGAGACATAATAAATTAATCCTATACTAGAATTGGAAAGCACAACTACCATCCTCAGACCTCAGAAAAATGCATACATTCTTTGAAATTATGACTGCATTCACGTAGAGAAGAACTGAGCAATGTAATTTTCCTATAATATATACTCCAAGGAAGAACAGTGATCTTCAGAACACACTTCTTCCTGGAGCTACTATTTGATAATATGTTTACATAGTCACTAGTTAAATCAAAGAGAGCGTCATACTTTTAGAAAACCCAAGCCCAGAAGAAATGTTTCCACAATTACTAACTTCAGTGAAAGCAGTTGTTTTATTCAGCAACTTGCGATAAAATCATGGGAGTTGACCACAGTGAAATAGTGACAAGTAAACTGCATCTTTGAAATTTTCAATTTCTAAGGGGTCATTAATAACACAGGCTTTGTTTAAAAACAGGGGGCTATGCTGTCAAATGTGTTGAGTCTGGAGCTACTCTAAATTACAGCAGCTGGCTGTAGTGCCCACGGGACCACTTGCCAATTATGAATTGGCAGACTGCAGCTGTGCTCTACACTGCCTCCAACAAACTCTCTAAACTGAAGTTGGGGACAGTTGGTGTAGGAGCCAGCTAAGGACTCCCCATAGTATGTACTGCTGAGTGGCACAAAGCAGACAGGACAGAGGGAAAGAATCTGGCCCATAATCTGTGTATAGTACTTAGAAAAGAAAAGAAAAGAAAAGAAAAGAAAAAGGGTTACCACTAGAAAAACAAATACTATAATTTATCTGCCACAATAATTCTCGATTTCTTAGAAAATCATATAAATAAGGGAGCATTTCACATATTAGCATCAACTTTGTTGATTTCCTTCTATGCATTTGTAGAGTTAGTTTGCTCTCCTGGGTACTCACATAGCACAGACACAACCTGTTGAATCCCTGTATGCTGCTGTGCACCCAAAGTTTGTTTTTTTACATACATTTGACTGAAAACACATTTTCATACAAACATTTTAAAGCTATACTTTATCTAGTTTACACAACTTTTTGTAAAAGATAATGTTGAAAAAAAGGAATGAAACGAGGTTTTCCATAACATAGTAGAGATGGGCACTGTATGTAAAGCTTACCTAAAGTTCTGTACTGAATCTAGGTGGGAAGTTTCAGTGGAGCTGAAATATAAAGGTATTAAAACATTAGAAAGAAAACAAGACCATTACGCAAAGCAACCTGACAATACTTCAGATTAGTTCAGTTGAACTTTTTTGTTTGTAAGGGACTATGATCAGTAATCTGTTTTGCACCTGAATTCCAGACAAACTTTTCTTGAATGTGACTGAAGGGTATGTCTACACTGCGAAGTTGTCGACAAAACTTTTGTCTTTTACGAGTGCTTAAAAAAGCCCCCCCACAAAAGACAAAAGTTTTGCCAATGCAAGTGGCAGTGTGAACGTGGCTTTGTTGGCAGAAGCGCTCTCCTGCCGACAAAACTAACGTCACTCGCGGGACTGGAAGTATTTTGTCGGCAAAAGTGCTGACAAAATACCGACAAAGAGCATTCACACATGCTGACTTTTAGCGACAAGGCTGTGTCGACACAGCCTTGTCGCTAAAAGCTGTGTGATGTAGACAAGCCCTCAGCAATAACTTTTGCTTGGGAGTGGCAGAAGCATAGAGACGATGATCCAAGTTTCTCCAGCTAAGAGTAACTGGAGGTAATGTAGTCAAGGCAATGGCTGGAAAAAGCCATTTTCAGATCAGTTCCAACCCTCACACTTAGCTGGAGATACATGGAGGAGTGTGTTAAGAACACTGAAAGGCAATTACTTCCCAGTCTCATTGGATCAACTCTGTAAAAAATGGCAAAAGAGGAAAAATAGCCTCTTTATGAAGATGCCATTACAGAAGAACAACTCAGAGAGGCTTTGAATTTTGCATTCCAGGCTCTTCTATCAGCAATTAATATAAAGAACAGCCAGGCACACAGTGCTCAGTTACATGTGCCAAGAACAACTACCACCAGCAAGTTACTGTTTAAAAAATAAATGTGCAAGAATGGGTCTGTCTATAGTGTATGAAGAATTGCCAATACTGTGGCAATAAAGCATGATTAACACCGTAGATATTGCAAGAAAACTAGCTATTACTAAGGTTTTCAAATGAAAACTCTTGGGAGCTGTGATTTAGTCTTCATGTTCTGTTTTTCTGTTGCTTCTAGTCATTGTTTTGCTAGATCTAGGATTGTATAGGGGTGTGTATTACTTTGGATATGAATTTCTCTTTATAAAATAAAGTGACAAAATGTTCTGCAGTTACTGTACTTTGTCCATTAACGGTCACTGCTTTACAAAACACAGGACAAAATATACTATAATTGGACTTGATTGTGCCTTGTACGCATAGGCCTGTGCTGAAGGAAGCTTGGAGACAACCCACCCAACAAACTCCAGAGACATGATGTTTCCTGGACACACACTAACACACCAAGGGAATCTGTCATGGACACCCTCCCCCCACTCCCCGAAGAGGGTGCAGTGTAAGTTGACCGTGTTGGCCGATACGTGGGTGAGGATGTCGCCCCAGCCTTTTGGAATGGCTAGTAACATGAGCCTTGTGCAATCCATGCACTCAGCTGAGATGTAGGGGGAGCAGGAGAAGTTATAACTCTGTAGTGCTTGGATACAATCTGACCAGCTATTTGTACCTAGAATTTTCTCTAGAAGACTAGAAATAATGAATTAGACATAAAATCCAGTTTCTTACCTTTACATTTTTTTCCTGTGGCAAAATGCCACGGGTATAGACAAATGGGATGTGACCTGACACAATCAATCAGCCAAGAAATGCCAATCAGAATGAAACATTTTCCACCCCGGCTAAGAAACTTTTTGCCTTTTGCAGGCCCACTTTCCAGTGCGATGACATCTAGAGTTATGAGCAAATTAGATTATCCTACCATGTCCCTAACACTAACTTCTCAGCCAAAGTCAGGTGGGCCTTAAGCTAGGGGGTCTGTAGGATTGCCACTGTACTACAGAAAAAAGTTAACAGGTAAGAAACTTGATTTTCTCATGGAGAGATTGCCACTGGCAGAGACAGATGGGTTGCAGCACCCCCAGAAGAAACCAATAGTTGGACTAAAGAAAGAACAAGAGTGAGATGAGGTCGAAGGTGAGAGGAGAAGGAACCAGAAATTAGTAACTGGATTGTTTCCATTAAGGCTGTCAGGAAACTAAACACCTGGGTAATGAGGAGGAGTCAAAGGGACAGTACTTGAGGAAGGTGTGTACCAATCCCAGGTAACACCACGGCACAGTTCATCCATGGATATATGCCCTGTTTCTGCTCAGGAATGGGAAACAATTGATCATTCTAATCTAAGGAGAGCACAAGAAGTCTGTCACTGAACAGGTGCACTGCAGAGCCAGATCCATCCAGAGACTGTAAAACTAGAGGATTTTTGTCCGTTATTGGGACCTTGGAACAGGATGACTAGGTAATGGGATTTCTTTCTAGGCTGCACCAGAGTATAAGAAATTCATCTGTGCCTTGTGGTGAAGTCAGAAACTTGGACGAGAGATCTTGTTAATGAGGAAAGCTACAACTCAGGCAAAAAGCTGGGACAGGAGCAAAGAACTATTTTTCCCTCATAAAAAAAAATCAGTTAGGGCAAATTACAGGAAAGGGACACTAACATCCCCACACAATGAACTGAGGTAATGGTTTCTTAAAAAACACTTTCCAGGAGAGGATGTGAAAGGGAATGGAATGAAGTTCAACCACCACACCTGGAGTGACAAAAAGTGATAAATAAGCCGCTGAAATCCAAGAAAATGGCATCAGTTGTGATGATATCCAGGGCAGATCCTGAAGGAGTGTTTGATTGATCCATCCACTAGCTACTGGGACTTGAAGAAGTGTTTCCAGATTCTCCCATGCTACCTGGACGGCTTTCAGTAGAAACTGTTGAAAAGTCCTGTAATAAAAATATATGCAAGGAACCATATTTTAGAACATTATCCACATTCCAATCAGTGATTTGCAGAATGAGAGAAAAAGAAGATGACTGCTTAATGCGGTCTTCATGGTTGACTCCAGTTCTGAGTTCTTTCCAAAGAGGGCAGACTTTTCCTCCCATAGCACTGGTGTCCACTTCTGAGCAAAGGAGGGTCTGTTAAGGAGATTTTCTTTTGTTTACTAGACCCAGATTTAAGAACCTCAGCAGAGAGGTGGAGAATGCCTTAGATGCTTCTTGAGGGGACTTGCTTTGATGAGCATGTTGCCTGGCCATCAGCTTCCTGCACTGTGTGGGCCAGGAAGTCTCTGAAAAGGAGGTAAAATATTGGCCTCCAGTGGGAGGTAGAATGGTCTAGAGCGAGAGGCCACTACCGAGTTACACATTAGGACAAGAGAGCCAAAGTTCATGGTAAGAAGTAGGGCTGTCAAGGGATTAAAAAAATTAATCGCCATTTATCGCACTGTTAATAATAGAATACTATTTATTTAAATATTTGTGGATGTTTTCTACATTTTCAAATATATTGATTTCCATTACAATACAGAATACAAAGTGGACAGTGCTCACTTTATATGTATTTTTATTACCAATATTTGCACTGTAAAAAACAAAAGAAATAGTATTTTTCAATTCACCTAATACAAGAACTGTAATGCAATCTCTTTATCATGACAGTTGAACTTACAAATGTAGAATTATGTACAAAAAAAGCCTGAATTCAAAAATAAAACAATGTAAAATTTTAGAGCCTACAAGTCGACTCAGTCCTACTTCTTGTTCAGTCAATCGCTCAGACAAACAATTTTGTTTACATTTATGGGAGATAATGCTGCCTGCTTCTTGTTTACAATGTCACCTGAAAGTGAGAACAGGCGTTTTCGTGGCACTGTTGTAGTCAGCGTCGCGAGATATTTACATGCCAGATGCGCTAAAGATTCATATGTCCCTTGAGGCTTCAACCACCATTCCAGAGGACATGCGTTCATGCTGATTATGGGTTCTGCTTAGTAACGATCCAAAGCAGTGCGGACCAACACATGTTCATTTTCGTCATCTGAGTCAGATGCCACCAGCAAAAGGTTGATTTTCTTTTTTGGTGGTTTGGGTTCTGTAGTTTCTGCATCAGAGTCTTGCTCTTTTAAGATTTCTGAAAGCATACTCCACACCTTGTCCCTCTCAGATTTTGGAAGGCACTTCAGATTCTTAAATCTTGGGTCAAGTGCTGTAGCTGTCTTACAAATTTCATATTGGTATCTTCTTTGCGTTTTATCAAATTTGCAGTGAAAGTGTTCTTAAAATGAACATGTGCTGGGTCATCATACGAGACAGCTATAACATGAAATATATGGCAGAATGCAGGTAAAACAGAACAGGAGAGATACAATTCTCCCCCAAGAAGTTCAGTCATAAATTTAATTAACGCATTATTTTTTTAACAATCATCATCAGCATGGAAGCATGTCTTCTGGAATGATGGCCGAAGCATGAAGAGGCATATGAATCTTTAGTGTATCTGGCATGTAAATATCTTGCGACACCAGCTACAACAGTGCCATGCAAATGCCTGTTCTCACTTTCAGGTGACATTGTAATTAAGAAGTTGGCAGCAGTATCTCCTGTAAATGTAAACAAACTTGTTTCTCTTAGCGATTGGCTGAACAAGAAGTAGGACTGAGTGGACTTGTAAGCTCTAAAGTTTTACATTGTTTTGTTTTTGAGTGCAGTTATGTACCAAAAAACCCTTCATTTTTAAGTTGCAGTTTCATTATAAAGAGATTGCACTCCAGTACTTTTATGAGGTGAATTGAAAAATACTATTTTTGTATATCATTTTTACAGTGCAAATATTTGTAACAAAAATAATATAAAGTGAGCACTATATACTTTGTATTTTGTGTTGTAATTGAAATTGATATATTTGAAAATGTAGAAAAAATCCCAAAATATTTAATAAAATTCAATTGGTATTCTATTGCTTAACAGTGCGATTAATCATTATTAATTTTTTTGAGTTAATCGTGTGAGTTAACTGTGATTAATTGACAGCCCTAGTAAGAAGCTTTGTAAGCTGCTGAGAATGTACAGTTTTAACAGTGTGGGTGGCTGATCGGAAGGACACTCTCCTAACTAACTGCCTTGCAAGAAACAATCTCCTCATTAGGAGCTGACTGCTCAACATGGGAAATAATCAAAAGCTTGAATTGTATGGGAGACAATATAATCCCATTCTTCAAGTGGTTATACAAGATCCTGGGATTCTGTGATGAGGGAGAAATAGACGGAAGAGGTCATGAAGGGTCCTGCTAAAGATAGGAATCTCCACCACTCCTCAAGGACAAGCTGCAGAGTCAGATACAGGGATCTCTCATCACCCAAAGCCAAAAATAAATCCTTGGACAGAATTCAAGAGGGGATGAGGACAAAAAAAAACAGAGCATGTCTTGGAAGTTTCTTCCAAGATTAGAGCGTTCTAAACAGGAGGGAGGAGGGAAAAGCTGGCTGATAATGGATCACTTGCAAGGGTGGAGTACTTTCAAAGAGATTAAAGGAAAGGGATTCTAGTATTTGAGACTGATCTTCCTAGAAATCATGCAGCTCTCCTCCCAGATGGATCTGTAAGATGGCAATGATGGAGAAATCCAGGTTTGGCTGATCGCACCTCCCACTGGCTGCAGTTCACTGCTCCAGGTCAGTATGTCCCTCGGCCCGTGCAGCTTCCAGCAGCTCCCATTGGCCTGGAGCAGCGGATGTGGCAGGTAAACAAACTGGCCTGGCCTGCCAGGGGCTTTCCCTACACAAGCGGTGTCCCAAGTTTGGGAAACACTGGGCTAGGGCAAGGAAAAAATAAGCCAAGATGGCCGATCAGCCAGAGACATGAGCGGCTTCTTGAAGCAAGGCAGGAAACAAACTGCAAAACCCACCTACAGGGACCAGAGGAAGGGGCAGAACCATGTGCAAGTATGCTTCATTTAAATTGGCACCTCTCTATCTGACCAACAGAGAACAGGACCCAATCCATCTGTCTGTACCACTCTCCACTGGAATGAACATTTCCTGTTTGGGACTGAACTAGTTAATCCTGAAGCAAAATGCAGCTCACGATACCTTGCCTACAGTGATAACATGCAATACTCACCTGTCTGGACATAAAGAGATGTAGAGCAAGATGAGGAGCACCACTCCTACAATAGTGGCCAATGATGATCTCATCCAGGAGCTCAGCTGGCAGAAGTTACAGTACTGGACAATGGTGATGAGAATCGCACAACACATAAACATGGTATACTGCAATGAACAGAAAGAATGACAAGTTAGCCTTTTCTTTTCCATTAGAGCCCCTACACAAATAGTTACCAATTTAAATAAAGGCATTCAATGATCTGAATGGTGAGAACACAATTTCTACTTAAATAAAAATGATCCATACATTAAATAAATAAGTATATTGTCTTTTCAATTAACTCTGATACCTTTGTATGAATTTCAGCAAACAGCACTACAAGTCTAGAAAAGTTCTTGCTTCCAATAAGCAAGAAAGCTTCTACCACAGATAATGTGTCACAATTTTCATTAGCTGGAGTTCTGAGGTGCAGTTTTACTTTTTTATAATTCCATCTTCAGCTCACCTTTGTAAAGTATTCAGTTCCTCCTATTGAGTTTGAGCATTCATAGATACCATCATATACTCAATTATGCTCCTAAGGCTTCTCATTAAATCACACCTGTGTTTTAAATTGGATATCAAATTATACTTTTGGGTTGAAAACATAACATGTGTTGAGTCCCAGAAACTCTGTCAAATTGGCTGGCCCATATAATATATTTTGCAAGATATTATTATTCCACTAAGTGCTGAATTCAACGTGGATAATTATTCCTTTGAGGAACAGAAGTGGGCAGAAGTTTAACATAATGTTAATTGATGCTCTGTGAAATTGGTATTTGTGCCAAGCTGAAGGGGTAGTTCTCCATTTTTCCTTTCTGTTCCAGGTCTCAAATCCAAGAATCTCAGAAAACCTCCCTTTTCATGTCTTTACTAGATAGGTAAATTGAAGTGCAAAGCACATGCTTTCTGAGACATATCTTAATTTCCCCAGAATGCAATATTGCAATAGGCAAATGCTAAAGTCCAGCTTACTAAGTACTAAGTAGGACTGTGTTAAGAAAATCAATGAAGATCCAATGTTAAAATAGAGAACTCCACAAAATTGTACTGCAGGTCTTATTCTCCTTAGCATTAACTATGCTGCTCTTTATGTTTCTGGTGGCCATAATCTTTTCCATTGTGAGTGGAGTGGAACACCATTGCTTTGCTTTACAAGTTGAAAATTTGGAATGCTTTATTATGTTTTCTGGGGCACAACAACAGTTGAACAGAATAGCAAGGCCACATTACAATTAGAAAAACAGTTTATCCACAACAGGCAAACTAGTAAAACTTACATAACTTACTTTCATATTTTTAAAACATGACCACAATTTTTCCATGTTTTAATAACTAAGAAATAGCTAAGCTGAATTTAAAAAAACCTCCACACATAACTTGGTTTAAATTTATTTTTTCCCCCATTTCAGGTCTCGTAAAGTGACAGGGCACTGGTTCTGACTTCAAGTGAAGCCCCATCATGAAGCCAGCCTATAGAGGGTCATTAAGTGTCGTGTTTTACTACGTAAGCATGGCTTTGGAAAGTTTTTTTTTTTAATTATTATTATTATTATTATTTTACATCCGGGGAGGGTATAGAATGCTATTAATAAAAAAACTTTGCAAAACCATGTCATAGTAAAATATGTCACTTACCTGACCCTCTACAGACTGGTTCCCTTTCCCCAGAGCTCCATGATTGTTGCAACATCACCGAGCACAAGGCCAGCTGGAACATCTCTTGGTGAGTGAATCAACAACCCAATAACTCTGGGGGATCTGAAACAGGAAAAAAAAAAGGGTAGTGCATGAACAATTGTGTAATGAATACCATTCTTACTTGCTACTACTTGGGGCATTCAGCACATATGACCTGAAACTGAGAGGGGCTGAGCACCCACAAATTCCATTGTTATAGTTACTGTATTTTAAAAATATGTAGGAGGTGCTCAAGTACTATAGGGAATGGGCCTATGTAAGACAAACAGAAGTCAAAAAGGGTTGAAGGTGCTCAGCACCTTTCAGGTTCAGGTCCTGTGTTGCTTGGTTCTGTCACCCTATATAGGACAGGCTGTTCTCCAGCAGTCAAAAGTGTAATCCCAGGTGTCTTCAGTTCCCCTGCCTGAATTGCAGATTTTGAGTTCCTGAAAAACTCTGTTCAGGTTATTAATTCTGCCAATTCCCCAGGACTATCCACACAAAGTTACCCAGAGTTTCCTACAATTCTTGACAGGGCCTGCCTTCTTACACCATCCTGAAACTCTGCAAGTAGAACCACCCTTTATTTCAGGGTTTCCTTGTCTCAACTTAACTTTGATCATCACTCCCAGACTGTCCACTGCTGGGCAGACCACTTCCACTGCCTGTCTCACCAATCTTCCTGTAGTCCCACAAAACTGACTGGGGTGTGACTCAGTTTACCAGTCCCTGCAGTTTCTTCTATATTCCTTTCCAGTCCCCCAACCTTGAGGACTGTTGCCGCCTGTTGCTGCTCCCTGAACATAGCCAGATGCCTCTGCATAATTCAGGAAGAATGGTTGGTACCATCTGATCTTCTAGTCTCTGGAATACCAGTTCCACAGTTCCACTCAGTTCCAGGGGTACTAATCTGCTCTCATACGACTCCAAACACCAAATGTGTGATCTTCCAATCTATACACAGTCTGCTGTGCCTCACTCCCTAACACAGTCTAGAACTGGCACAGTTCTCCACTTTCCCAGGGTTTCAGGCAGGCCATTGTCCCTCAGCGTCTCCCCGATTGTCCCTTAGGCTCATCTCCAGAGCAGACTGTCTGCTTCTCTTTCCTCCAGCCTTCTTAGCCTTCTAACAGGCCCCTGCCCAGAGAGAGGGAATTCATTATATTCTCTTTCCTACCTCTCCTCCTCTCCAACTAACCTTCTATCTCCTCTTTTAAATCCAATCCCTTCCCAGGTGCAAACAGTGAGACTACCAACCCTCTCAGATGCGTTTAACTCTTTTGGTACTGTTGTGGGTGTCACACCCTGTTACAGGCCCACAGTTCTACAATTGGTTCAATGAGGAAAACATTCACCTTTAAATTAAAGAAAATATAGCTTTAATATGCTGGAAACTTCACCAAATTACATAGAGAAAAAGAGCTACAGGGCCATTTAGAAGAGGACTAATAGTTTTTGTGTCGCTGAGAATATTCCACCTATTTTGACAGTGTGCAAACACAGCATTGCTGTTGATATGACAGACAGACACAATCCACTGCTAATACCATTACTGCTGCTGAACTTCAGCAATTAGCCATGCAAGTCCTTAGGGATATTCAGCATCTCATTGGATAAGGAGGAATTCCCGCTTAGAAATTATCCTTTAATATAGTGAAAAATTCCTAAGATGTGTTCAAATGTATTTACATTAAATTCTGCCTAAAGGTAATGCTTGTAAAAAAAACTGATTCATTCTACTAGCAATACCATCTTACAGAATCAGTCCTATCCTCTTGAGAGATATAGATCACATGGATGAAGGGAATGGGGAAGGGGAGAAGACAAGGAGAGAGGCAATCTACTCCATTAAATCTAAAAGAAAGTTAGACAGGATACATTGTCCTATAACTTACATGTATGTTGGTTTCAAAGTCAGAGGTGAAATGTGAAAAAACTGCAAGAGCCGGGAGGGAAACTAGGATTGCACCGATGAAATGTCGAGGCAGCCAGCCAGCAATCACCTCCAGCAGGCGCTTAGTACAAATCATCACCTCCTCCAGAAAGAATGCCATTCTGGAACAAATGAAAGCACAAACCAAGATTTTTTTCCCTCAGTGCATCACTTAATGTGATTTACCTATAATAATATGGTCACTCCAATTGCTATAGTTAATGCTGCATAACTAATCAGAGCATAATTCCATGCTATCACTTGCTTATAACTTCCTGAAACAATCAGTGTTCAGTAAAAGATGAAAGATGAACCATTTTTTTAAAAAAAGCTTGAAGAAAATCTCTTCTAGCACTTGGAAGATATGAGAGTGTGGGAAAAAAAACACGTTTTTCCCTGTTTACAAAAAAAATTGGGCTGTTTTTTGAAGTAAATGCTTCTGTAACTCAAAAAAGTTGTTTAAAATAACATTAAAAACATTGGAAAAGTGGGAGTGTACATGAACAGTTAACAACTTTGTTAATCAGTTAGCTTCAGACTTAAAGAGTTTGGGTAGATGCTTTTCTACCATTTTAAAGTCTTCTGAACTAGCTCTCCCAATGCCAGACAGCTTGACAGAAGCTGCCCTCTGAAATCAACAGAAGTTCTCCTAAGGTATCAGGCTCAGTATCTTCTTAATAACAAGGAATGGGAGGAGAGTGTGGGCTCATGACTGACTGGATCAGCAAGACCTCAGTGCACAAAAAGAAGTCATGCTGAGCACTTTGGGAGGCCAGCTGGCAGCTCACATGCTCCTCCAGCAGTCCATTTGTACTTGTTATAGCAAACACCAGCGTAGCTGGCACTGCACAAAACACTCTTTGGGAAGAAACAGTCCTTGCCTCAATTGCTTACAAACTAAAGACCCAATCCTCTCAAGTGCTGAGTGAACCATATGGGAAAGCGGAATGCAGTCTAGGGCAGGGGTTCTCAACCTTTTTCTTTCTGAGGCCCCGCTGCAACATGCTATAAAAACTCCATGGACCATCTGTGCCACAATAACTGGTTTTCTGCATATAAAAGCCAGCGCTGGTGTGAGGGGGTAGCAAGCAGGGCATTTGCCTGGGGTCCCATGCCACAGGGACCCCCACAAAGCTACACTGCTCAGGCTTTGGCTTCAGCCCCAGATGGCAGGGCTCAGGGCCCTGGGCCCCAGTGAGTATAATGCTGGCCCTGCTTGGCAGCTCCCCAGAATCCTGTTTGCGGTCCCCCAGGGGGCCCCGGACTCCTGGTTGAGAACCACTGGTCAAGGGAAAAGTGAAATTTATCCCCATGTAGCACGAGACTCCTGTTACTGAAGAATTCAATTGAAAAAGAAAATCCAAGATAGTTACGGGGGTGGGGGAGAAATGTAGCTAACATGGGAGCTAAAGTTGCACAAAACTATAAATTATTTAAGGAAACAAACCTAAAGAAACATAACTTTAAAAAACCACAAATATTATCTAGTCTGGAAAATCACAGTTGATATTCAGTTTAAAATTAAAAAGAAAATGAGAAAGTAACATAATGAAGTTAAGGTCATCCAAATTACCTAACATTTGGACCTGTATCACGTTGCCCACAGAGCAAATGAAAATAAGAAGACAGTCCTTTCCACACAATACACAACTTCACAGGATCAGTGATTCTGAAAACTGAAGTGATCTAACTGGACTACCTCATTCTTGCTGATACACTAATTGTACATTACTAAAGCATTCAAATCAAAGTGTGTCTGTCTTTATATTGCTACATCAAACTACTCCTCCATTCTTTAAGACCATGCTCAGTTACTGGAGAGATAGAGACAGACTTTTACAGCTTATCACCAAGAGAGACCATATTTGGGACAATGGCTTGGGAAAATGTCCCAAAAGTATATCGGATTTTAACTGTTACGAAGTTTCATGCCGTGAGACTAAGCATAGACTCATAGTTACCATATCTGGGACTATTCATATTTTAGAGCCTGAACAAAAATTAGGTAACCAAATCACTGGGGCAGAGGTTCACATTTAAGTATCACAGAAGTATATATAGAGTATCAAAGCCACATATTCTTGAATTCCTTGACTCTACTGGCAAACGGTACAAATAAAATAGATCTAGGATCCACTGAAACAAGATGAATAGTCCTTTTCAAAACTTTCTTTATAAATATGTTTTCATCCTAAATACCAGATGTGATGGACATGCAGAGTGGGAGGCTGGCAGAGAACAAAGGCAGAGCTAAAGTTCTTTGTGGGACTCTAACACTGTGTTTCCATACTTTCTAGGAGGTTTTGTTTGTTTGTCAGTTGTAACTTGAATTTTGAATTTCTGGAGTAAACTTTTGTGGTTCTTGTGAGAAAACTACAATAGCCTTTTAAGGTGTTGAGGTTTTCTTTTTTTTTTTTTTTTTTACTTCAGCTTAATAAAGCTTTTGTTCATCTGGGAATGCATACAGAACTACAGAGAGAGTGAGTTATGGGTAGCAAAAGGATGAGGAGGGAGACATTTGTAATATTCCAATGCCTCACAGGAGGGAGCTAATAGGCTTTTTAAACTCCAGTGGAAATTGGATTTTCCAGTTTAGATTAACAGTTTTTTATCTAAGAAAAAAATAACCACAAAATCTTACTTTATATAAAGTAAAGAAAAATACTTTCCAACAGAGACTGACAATAGAAAAAATTTCCAAGGCAAAATAAAACAAAATACTCAAGTTATATATAGCATTAGCTCAGCTTTGCTCCCCTAGAGTTAATGGTAAACTTCCAATGATTTCAATGGAAGCAGGTTTAGGCTAATGCTGAGTACTTTTGAAAATCCCACCCTAAACTGACCTCTCTGAAAGTATCAGGGGGTAGCCGTGTTAGTCTGTATCTACAAAAACAACAAAGAGTCTGGTGGCACCTTAAAGACTAACAGATTTATTTGGGCATAAGCTTTCGTGAGTAAAAACCTCACTTCTTCGGATGCATAGAGTGAAAGCTACAGATGCAGGCATTATATACTGACACATGGAGAGCAGGGAGTTACTTCACAAGTGGAGAACCAGTGTTGACAAGGCCAATTCAATCAGGGTGGATGTAGTCCACTCCCAATAATAGATGAGGAGGTGTCAATTCCAGGAGAGGAAAAGCTGCTTCTATAGTGAGCCAGCCACTCCCAATCCCTATTCAAGCCCAGATTAATGGTGTTGAATTTGCAAATGAATTTTAGTTCTGCTGTTTCTCTTTGAAGTCTGTTTCTGAAGTTTTTTTGTTCAATGACAGTGACTTTTAAATCTGTGATAGAATGACCAGGGAGATTGAAGTGTTCACTTACTGGCTTGTGTATGTTACCATTCCTGATGTCCGATTTGTGTCCATTTATTCTTTTGCGGAGGGACTGTCCGGTTTGGCCAATGTACATGGCAGAGGGGCATTGCCGGCACATGATGGCATATATGACATTAGTGGATGTGCAGGTGAATGAGCCCCTGATGGTGTGGCTGATGTGGTTGGGTCCTCTGATGCTGTTGCCAGAGTAGATATGGGGACAGAGTAGGCAACGAGGTTTGCTACAGGGATAGGTTCCTGGGTTGGTGTTTCTGTGGTGTGGTGTGTAGTTGCTGTTGAGTATTTGCTTCAGGTTGGGGGGTTGTCTGTAAGCGAGGACTGGCCTGCCTCCCAACCTCTCCAGCGCATTATCCACGATCTACAACCTATCCTGGAAAATGATCCCTCACTCTCACAGACCTTGGGAGGCAGGTCCTTGGGAAAACAGTTTTACTTTGTGTATTTGTGTATTTTCAGCAGTTGCGGTACTCTCACCCTTACTTCTGTGCTGCCTCCAGAGCTGGGCGGCTGGAGACAATATCGTACCAGGCCACCCTTACTGTTGCCTTCAAAGCGGGGTGGCCAGAGAGTGGTGGCTGCAGACTTAGGGCCCAGCTCTCCCTTCAGAGATGGGCTCCCGGCCAGCATCTGCTGTTCTCCAGCTGCCCAGCTCTGAAGTCACCATCAGCAACAGCACAGAAGTAAGGGTAGCAGTACCACAAGTCCCTCTACAATAACCTTGCGACCCCCCACAGATCCTTTTTGGGTCAGGACTCCTACAATTACAATACTGTGAAATTTCAGATTTAAATAGCTGAAACGATGAAATTCACAATTTAAAAAATCCTATGACCATGAAATTGACCAAAATGGACCATGAATTTGGTAGGGCCCTATCTATAATATCACCTCCTCAGTCGTGTCTTTTAAAAATCTCTCCTCATGTGGAAGCTGTTCAATACCCTAATAATTTTTGTTGCTCTTCTCTGTACTTTTCCCAATTTTAAAGTGTCTTTTTTGAGATGGGGTGACTGGAACTGCATGCAGTATTCCAGGTGTGGGTATACTATGGATATATATATAGTGGAATTATGATATATTCTGTCTTCTTATCTATCCCTTTCCTAATGGCTCCTAACAATCGGTTAGCTTTTTTCCCACCATTGCTGCACACTGAGCAGATATTTTCAGAGAACTATCCAGTGACTCCTAGATCTCTTTCTTGAGTGGTAACAGCTAATTTACACCCCATCATTTTACATATCTAATTGGGAATATGTTTTCCAATGTGCATTACTTTGCATTTATCAACATTGAATTTCATAAGTCATTTTGTTGCCCAGTCACCCAGTTTTGTGCAATCCCCTTATAATTCTCCACAGTCTGCTTTTATTATCTTGAATAATTTTTTATCATCTGCAAACTTTGCCACCTCACTGTTTACCCCTTTTTCCAGATCATTTATGACTATGCTGAACAGCATTGGTCCCAATACAGATCCCTGGGGGACACAGCTATTTAACTTCCTCCGTTCTAAAAATTGACCATTTATTCCTACCCTTTGTCTTTTGTCCTTTAACCAGTTACTGATCCATGAGAGGACCATCCTCCTTATCCCATGACTGCTTACTTTGCTTAAGAGCCTTTGGTGATGGACCTTGTCAGAGGCTTTCTGAAATCCAAGTACACTATATCCACTGGATCACCTTTGTCCATGTTTGTTGACCCCCTCAAAGAATTCTAATAGATTGGTGAGGCATGATTTCCCTTTATAAAAGCCATGTTGACTCTTCCCAAATAAATAACGTGTTCATTTAGGTGTCTTGTGATTCATCCAATTTGTTTTGTACTTAGGTTAGGTTTACTAATTGCCGTTACATTAGCTATCCTCCCTCCTACCAGCTATCCTACCTGGTACAGAAGCTAATTTAAGTGATAGGTTACATATCACAGTTAATAGTTCATATTTCATATTTGAGTTCCTTCAGAACTCTTGGACGAATATCATCTGGTCCTGGTGACTTCCTATTGTTTAATCTATCAATTTGTTCCAAAACCTCCTCTATTGACACCTCAATCTGGGACAGTTCCTCAGATTTGTCATCTAAAAAGAATAGTTCAGGTGTGGGAATCTCCCTCACATCCTTTGCAGTGAAGATGGATGCAAAGAATTCATTTAGCTTCTCCGCCATGGCCTTTTCTTCCTTGAGTGCTCTTGTAGCACCTCGATCATCTAGTGATCCCACTGATTGTTTGGCAGATTTCCTGCTTCTGATATACTTAAAAAAAATTTGATGTTAGTTTTTGTGTCTTTTACTCTTCTAATTCTCTTTTGGCTTGCCTAATTATACTTTTACATTTGACTTGCCAGAGTTTCTGCTACTTTCTATTTTCCTCAGGAGGATTTGATTTCCAATTTTTAAAGGATGCCTTTTTGTCTCTAATCACTTCTTTTACTCTGTGTACCCATGGTGATATTTTTTTGATCCTCTAAATTGTTTTTTTTTTTAATTTGGGGAATATTCAGTTTGAACCTCTATTATGGTGTTTTTAAATAGTTTTAATGCAGCTTGCAGATATTTCACTCTAGTGACTGTACCTTTAAATTCTGTTTAACTAGCTTCCTTATTTTTGTGTAGTTCCCCTTTCTGAAGTTAAATGCTACTGTGCATTCTTTGGTATTTTCCCTCCCATAAGGATGTTACAATTAATTACATTATGGTCACTATTACTGAGCGGTTCAGCTATATTCACCTCTTAGACAAGACTCTATGCTCCATTTAGCACTAAATCAAGAATTGCCTCTCATCCCTCGTGGGTTCCACGACTAGCTGCTCCAAGAAGCATTCATTAATGGTGTCTAGAAACTTTATCTCAGCATCTTGTCCTGAGGTGACATGTACCCAGTCAATATGGGGATAATTGAAATCCCCCATTATTATTGAGTTTTCTATTTTCTAATCTTTCTCTCTCTCTAATCATTTTACAATCAACCTCCTGGTCAGGTAGTTGGTAGTATAGTCCTACTATTATATTCTTATTATTCAAGCATGGAATTTCTATCCAGAGAGATTCTATAGTACATTTTGATTCATTTCAGATTTTAACTATATTTGACTCTATGCTTTCTTCCACATATAATGCCACTCCCCCACCAGCATGACCTACTCTGTCATTCCTATATATTTTGTACTCCTGTATTACCGTGTCCCATTGATTATCATGGTTCCACCAAGTTATTGTGATGCCTATAATACCAAGCACGCAAGTTCTCCCATCTTAGTATTCAGACTTCTAGCATTTGTATACAAGAACTTATCAAATTTGTCACTTTTTTGTTGTCTGCCAGTTGCATGGGACAGTAGGGCGACTGGATGTCTATAAATGCAGATCTGCAACTCCTTTCCAGCCTATCTCCAAAGTGACCTTCCATCCTATCATCACACAGGCTGGCACGAAGGCCAGTTCTGTGGCATGCAGTGTATGCAAAAACACCTCTGTTTAGCAGGTCAGCCAGTTGATCCTGCCCCCACCAAAAAAACAAAAAGCAAACAAAAAAAGCAAACAAAAAACCCCAATCCCAACCTACATACATACCCCATGCAGGGTTTAGGTGATACAGAGGGCCTTGTGCTGGACATCCACACTACAGTCAAATTTTACCCTAACTAGTCTTCTGGCAAGCATTATGATAAATCTATCGGCAAATCTGATCAGCTGATCCCATGATGATCCTTTATTTAAGCAAAGTATTTGAACAAGCTACCATGACTTCCAGAACAATGAACAATGCAAAATTCTACATTTGACAATAATATTTACATCTTCACACTGATCCTTTGGCATAGGATTTATCGCAATTGTACTATTCCACATTTTGGTATCAAAGCTAATTTTATTCAACCCTATTGTTCACAGTCCAGTAGCTGCCAAGAAATTGTGCTGTGCTAGATGCAGCACCTCCCTTCAAGCAGTAAAAGGAAGCACTGCATTGAATCCAGACTTCAGTGGGAGGTGCAGTAAATTAATGGCTGTGGGGGCAGTATCAAAAAAAGGTATTAGGAGTAAGCAGAGCTCCTGGGAAAGGGAAAAGGGGGTGATCAACAAAGCAAGCTACATTGTGGAGGTTAGAAAATGTAGGAATAAAGTGAGAATTGCTTAAAGTCCAGCTGAATTCATTCTTGACAAAGAAATTAAAATAAATAATAAAGAGGTTTTTTAGTTATATAAATAAAAAGAGAATAAGGAAGTATGAGGGTTGGGCCACTATACAGCATGGATGGGAAGGAGATTAAAGGTAATCTAGCTATGGCCCAAAAACTAGATTAATAGTTTGCCTCCGTTTTCAGTCATCATGATAATAAAGAACCCATGCATGAAGGCAGTATGGCTGATGGAAATGAGTGTCTAGAAATGGAAAATATCACCTCTGAAGTGGAAGAAAAACTTAAGTCCTTAATGTGCTCTAATCAGGGGGACTGGGTAACTTCCACCCCAGCATACTGAAAGAACTGGCACATAAGATTGCTAATCCAGTAGCAAGGATTTTTATCTATTCAGAAGTAGTACCATATGGCTGGACAATAGAGAACAACATACTTACATTTTAAAAAGTAGGGAAAAAGTGATCCAGGCAATTACAGACTTGTTAATTTGACCTCAGTTGTATGCAAGATTTTATAACAAATTGTGAAAGAAAGAATAATTAAATTAATAGAGAAGATTACCAAAGGTAGATCATGCCAGTCTAACCTGATTTCCTTCTTTGAGAAAATAACAGATATTTTAGATACGGGAAATACAGCAGGACTTCAGTAGAGCATTTGATACTGTGCCAAGAATGATGAATTTCAACTGGAACAGGTGCAGAGAAGAACTACAAGCATGATCAGGGGAACGGAGGGCCTATTTTATGGGAGGGGACTGGAAGAGCTTGGCTTGTTTACCCTATTAAAAAAAAAAAAAAGGCACGGAGGGGATATGATTACTCTCTGTAAATAAATTAGAGGGATAAATACCAGGAAGGGTAAACAGCTATTTAAGCTTAAAGACACTTTACTAAAAGAACAAACGGATACAAACTGGCCATGAACAAATTCAGGTTGGAAACTAGGTTTCCTACCACCAGAGGAGCCAGGTTCTAGAACAGCCTCCCAATAGGAGTTGTGATTGTATGGCAGGGTTGATTGTGATGGTAGGGGCAGGGCTCAGCAGTCCTGAGGCTCACTTCTGGTGTATGTCCTGTATTCCTAAACTTCATAATTCAGGGTTTTCAACTTGCCACTGGTAGGGGTCAACAAGGGATTCCCACCTACCTCATGTATTCTGGGAGTTTTTTTTTTTAAATCTCCTTCCTCTGAAGGATCAGGAGATGGCCACAGCTAGAGATGGGACATTGGGAGGTAGGGTATGGGGGGTGGGCCAAGGATCTGAGGCAGCACCAAGAATTCTCTCTCTCAGGTGCTTAGCTGCCTGGTTCTTGCACATATGCTTAGGGTCTAACTGATCACTACATGTGGGGCTGGGAAGGAATTTTCCCTCAGGTCAGACTAGCAGTAACCTGAGGTTTTTTTGTTTTTGTGCCTACTTCTGTGGTGTGCGGATGCCGGGATTATCTGAGTCTAATCTCAATCATTTCCCTGCTGTTGCAGGGGCCTTGGGAACTGGTGCACCTCAGCCCCTCCTATTCTCAGCCAGTGGCACATAATATTCCAGTCTCCTGTGGGCTGTAATTCTTTAGTCTCATTTCGGTTGTTGAGTACCTGTGTGGACTTAAATTCTATGACTCCTGCTTTTGGCCTTGACCCTCTAAATTGAACTTGGACCACATCCCCTGCAACCCAGGGCCTGGATTTCACCCACACCCCATAGCTGGGATCCTGACCAAAGTGCATCAAGGATGTATGTAAATAAGGCAGAGATAATGCATAATTACTTTTTGCATCTGGGTACTGCACAAGTCATAATGCAAATAGAGCTGGCTCACTCATCTCTAGCTCCAGAGAAAATGTTTTGCTTATAGCCAATTCAAATAAGTAGAATTTAAAAAAAAATATTTATAGGCTATATTATCTTGACACAATTAAGTGCATGATCAATACATCTTGCTTTATTACTGAGGTAAGATGAAGGAGGTGATTCTGGCAGCAGACGGCCAAAACACAGCACTTTGTAGAGCCAACCAACAGACATTTTTCTGCTTCTTTCTGCTAACATTGCATGTGTTGCCACTTTTTAACATTAAAATATGTATATAGCTTAAAAGCTTCACCCCCACAAAAACCCAAACCGAACAAAACAGAAACTCTCTCTCCTCATAAGTCTGATTTTCATGCACCCCCAATTTACACTGACTTAAATGGGGGTTGAGGTGCTCCATAGCTCATTGCCTCTGGAAACTCCAGTTAATAAGGATGTCACAGATATAGCATTCTCTTCAGCAATCTCATTCATACTGATCTTTAATTCAGAACAAGAATAGGTTGCCAAAAATATCTAGATAATGAAAGCTCCTGTATTTACACCTAGGCATAATGGGCTGAATTCTATGAACAGTATTCTTGTTCAAATATTTCCACAACCCCTAAGGAAAGTGACTACAACTTCACTTGTATGCAAGCATTGTGCTGAAGTGAAACTTCATGCTTACAAAGCTGTAGCTGCCCCATGCCCATTTTCTAAGACGCATTACATATTATAAAATAAAATACCAGACTCCAAGTTTCATTACACTACACAGGGAGGTTAAAGCAGCCAGATTTCAAAGAGAGGGGAGGACACTCTTTGTGTTACATTTAGGCAGCTGAAGATGACACTTCCTGTCCGCTTATAAGTATAGGTTTCATACCAAGAAAAATCTATTTATGTATTTATTTAATTATTATAGCACCAATTTTCATGGTAATTGCATGTTTCACTTACAGAGATTCAAACAAGTTATTATTGGACGGGACTATAATAAATTCCTAACTTAAAAAAGGTTACTCGTTTTAGGGGTTTCCTTTCCCTTTCACATGATGCTCTCTTGGCATGACCATTCCAGTAAGTCTTGAAAGTATTACAATACAATCGCATTTGCTCCAACCCCTCAAACAGAGACAAACATCTACAAGATCTCTATCAAGCTTTCTTACAACTATAATACCCACCAGCTGAAGTGAAGAAACAGATTGACAGAGTCAGAAGAGTACCCAGAAGTCACCCACTACAGGACAGGCCCAACAAAGAAAGTAACAGAACCCCACTAGCCGTCACCTTCAGCCCCGAACTAAAACCTTTCCAGCGCATCATCAAGGATCGACAACCTATCCTGAAGGACGATCCATCACTCTCACAGATCTTGGGAGACAGGCCAGTCCTTGCTTACAGACAGCCCCCAAACTTGAAGCAAATACTCACCAGCAACCACACACCACACAACAAAAACACGGACCCAGGAACCTATCCTTGCACCAAAGCCCGTTGCCAACTCTGTCCACATATCTATTCAGGGGACACCATCATAGGACCTAATCACATCAGCCATGCTATCAGAGGCTCGTTCACCTGCACATCTACCAATGTAATATATGCCATCATGTGCCAGCAATGCCCCTCTGCCATGTACATTGGCCAAACCGGACAGTCTCTACGCAAATCAGATGTCAAGAATTATAACATTCAAAAATTAGTTGGAGAACACTTCAATCTCCCTGGTCACTCGATTACAGACCTAAAAGTTGCAATATTACAACAAAAAAACTTCAAAAACAGACTCCAACGAGAGACTGCTGAATTGGAATTAATTTGCAAATTGGACACCGTTAAATTAGGCTTGAATAAAGAGTGGGAGTGGATGGGTCATTACACAAAGTAAAACTATTTCCCTGTGTTTATTTTTCCCCCTACGGTTCCTCACACCTTCTTGTCAACTGCTGGAAATGGGCCATTTTGATTACCACTACAAAAAGTTTTTTTTCTCTCCTGCTGGTAATAGCTCACCTTAACTGATCACTCTCATTATAATGTGTACGGTAACACCCATTGTTTCATGTTCTGTGTGTGTGTGTGTGTGTGTGTGTGTGTGTGTGTATATATATATATCTTCCTACTGTATTTTCCACTGCATGCATCCGATGAAATGGGTTTTAGCCCATGAAAGCTTATGCTCAAATAAATTTGTTAGTCTCTAATGCGCAACAAGAACTCCTTTTTATTAACTTTTTGTAGTTTAATAGAGACATATTGTTCAACACCCTTCAACCCCCCTTCATTCCAGCTAGACTAGGCCCTGGATCACAAAAGCTGCACTGAATACTCTTGATTACTGGATTTGATAAAAAATTAGAACTATATACCAAGCTATTTTGCTGAAGATATCTGGGGTGAGAAACGAGTAGCATAACAATCTATTAACTATTTACAAAAGTGAGCTATCTGTTGTGGTTATCACTTTACATAAAGGAATAGCAGTTGTACAGAAATTACGTTTCTTGATACTTGATAAATATTCTGTGAATGGTTATTAGCATAAATGGGATAAATGGTAGCATTTTGTATTGCCAATGGATTATTTATTGCAAATCTAAGACAGCAATGATTTCTAAAGATGGGACTGCATAAGATATGCATCTCAAGATTGGATGCTTGCTTACTGGATACCTTTTCAAATGTAGGAGATTACCTAGACCAGGGGTCGGCAACATTCGGCACGCGGCTCGCCAGGGTAAGCACCCTGGCGGGCCGGGCCAGTTTTATTTACCTGCTGACGCGGCAGGTTCGGCCGATCGCGGCCCCCACTGGCCGCGGTTCGCCGTCCCGGGCCAATGGGGGCAGCGAGAAGCGGCGTGGGCGAGCGATGTGCTGGCCGCGGCTTTTAGCCGCCGCCTTTGGCCCGGGACGGTGAACCACGGCCAGTGGGGGCCGCGATCGGCTGAACCTCCCGCGTCAGCAGGTAAATAAAACTGACCCGGCCCACCAGGGTGCTTACCCTGGCGAGCCGCGTGCCGAACGCTGCCGATCCCTGACCTAGACAAACAGTTTTCCAAGCTAGAGTTAAGTTTGAGAGCTGGGGTAAATTTTTCAAAAGCACCTAAGTGACTCGGGAGCCCAAGTCCTATTTTCAAAAGATATTTAGACACTTAGGAACCTAAGTACCATTGACTTTCAAAGAACTGTAGGCTTGTAGGTGTCTAAATCACTTTTGAAAATGGGACATAGGGTAAAATTTTCAAAAGCCCCTACATCATTTAAGAGTCTATGTCTGTAACTTAGGGTAAACAAAAACAAAACAAAAAATTAAAGGTATGTAGATGTAAACAAAAAACAACCCCTATTAGAAACCCAAGACATTTCGAGTTAAGGTTAAACTTAAAACAAACCCAATAATTTAATAATATGGAAATACACAATCAAGGCATCCAACATTAATTTTGTCCCAGTAGCAATTCTCAAAGAGAACAACACCATTACTTCTCCACATAAGCTCACCTCATTAACCACAAAAACTATACTGCTTTTCTTTTAATAGCACAGTAGGCATGCTGTCTTTGGTCATTGTTGCAGTCGTACACGATCCAATTGCAAATTCCTGATTACACAAATAGCATACTGAATAAACCCTCTCTCCTTAAGATCTCATGTGTCACCAATTCCAGAATATCACTAAACTCAGAATCTGTGTGTCTACATATAAAGCCTACACGCTCAGATCATTAATTTATAGCACTTGAATGAAAACAGCCTAGATTAGTGTGGTGATGAAGAATCACATTCAGTGTTGGAGAAATTAGAACAAAACAAATAATAAAACAAAAGGTAATGTGATGAATATTTTTGACATTGTACCCACAAGCTGTATTAGCTTAATATTTTCTCCACATGTAACATGTCTGAAGCTTTAGACACAGACTTCTTAAAACCTTAATGCAAAATTCACATCTCTTATAAAACAGGCTTGGAAGGAAAAAAGAAAGTTTGAAAACTGGCCTCTCTACAGGGTGGAGTTAAGAGTGTTTGGATGCCTTAATTAACAAATCTTACATTTGAGTTTCTTCCAAGTTACATCTTAATGCTGAACCTCTTGAGTTGCAAATGATGGTTTCTTGCCAGATACAATATTTGTGTAGGGTTATTTAAAAACAATTATTATTTATTTTGCAAAAGTCCCCAGGTAAGGAACAGGGTTCTGCTGTGCTCTGCAAAATGACTGTGTAAAAGCTGGCATCTTCTTACTCAACAGATATCTTTCTTGTAGGTATTCATAATTTGTGTAGGTTTATTTTAGTGACAAAGACAAGTTTACTGCTTTTTACTCTTGTAGGACCAGCAAAGCTAATATAACTAAGAATGTGGATTGTATTCTATTCTTCTGCATCATCAACAGAATTGTTTGCTGATTTACAATTACAAGCAAATGCTGTTACACCTATGCAAACCCAATGGGTTTTCACAGATGTAAATGAATGTATAATTAGCCCCACACTACCTTTATTACATGCACAATCTTGCCACAAGATTAATGCCTTTTTTGCATGAGAATTTCTTTATGGTTTCTGTTTTGTTATGTTTTTAAATGTCTGTGACATTCACTGAGGGGCAGGGAGCAGCATCCTTTGTGGAGTTCCTAAGTTGACAGGGCACTGTGAATGTAAGCGATAGGAACTGGTTCCTGTCTCCCCAGCCGGACTTTTGAAGTCACCTCTCCTTTTTGCCCAGCCTTTCTGCTGCACTAGGTTCCATATTTTGATTCTCTTATGTTTGCCTCCTGCACCTTCTGAAGTTCACAGGACCTTATACAAGCCATGGCAGATTACCAGGTACTGAAGGATTGATGTTGGTCTTACAAAGGCTCAAAACAGGCCTCTACCTACTCTAAGTTGCACCAAAGGCCAGTTTGGCTCTCAGTCAGCTGCAGGATGGAGCAAAGGGGGCTAGTGAAGGGAGGCAGATTCCATTTCCATGCTGAAATCTTCTATTGTTTGTATTCTTTAATTAAACCAATAGCTAGATCTTTTTAAGAAACAGATCAGAAGAACTCCAGCATAATGAACTTAGTATTTGCTTAATACGCAATGTGAATTCAGGGCAGTGTAACTGAGTACACGGCCATGGGGAATAGGAAGGCGCTTGGGGTAGAAAATCCATGCTTTTAAAAAAAATTCACTTATTCTCTTCAATGGTTGTTAGGGCTCCAAGGCTGAAGAAAAAGGAGCAAGGATCACGGCTCCCTTGTTCTCCTAATGTACTCAACTTTTCTTTCAGAAAAATGCAGGAAGCAGGACCTGGGACATCTGTCCCTAGTTCACAGTGAGACTCTGTCTGGGTGTGGTGCAGAGCGAGTGGAGAGGAGAGACCTAGCTACTAATTTGCTTTTAACATGGCATGCTAGGAACAGGAGGGGTCAGGGGCTTTATATAAAGAGGCTCTTCTAACTCTTCACTGCATGATGGAGAAAGCAGCACTATAGGGAAGATGCTGTCCTAAAACCTCTGGATGCTATAACCTGTCAGACACTTACAAGTAACTGAAAAAAACGATTGATGCTTAAGGAGAGGGCTTGAAGGACCAACAACACTTTGACCATTACACATCTTTAGGAGATTACATTCTATGTAGCTGCGTGTGTCAGTTGGTGTATTAAGAATTTCCATATTTAAATAATTGCTACATCCCTGTCACATTCTATTCTTCACTTCCATGGTGCAGTAAGGCAGCATGACTGCTGCAGCTGGTACCAAGAAAGAGTTTAACTTCTCTCTCAAGCATCAAGTACAGACCAATGTTGGAGGCAGGATACCAGACTTGGCAGATCAATTATTTGATCCAGTATGGTAAATCCTAGTAAATCATAATGCACTACAGCAGGCTGCGAAAGATTCGGTATGTACAACGTTCTATTTTTAATTAAAAAAACCCTCAAATTATTTTTTACTCGGTAATTGTTGAGTTGTAGGTAAAACAGTATCTTCCTTCTCCCCCGCCCATCCCCACCTTGTTCCCCAAGCGGGAGAGCAAGTTCCTGAAGTTGTTTTAAAACAAAAGTTTTCAAGCCAGCCACCATTTTAGTTCTTAGGGGTTGTGATCCCAGCCATTTCCCATACTCTGATTCACTTTATTTACCTAATTGAGACGATAAGAGATAGCACCTCTAGCAGGATGGCAATGATGAACACCACAACTGCTGCAGGTGGGGGAGGGGATAGGGCCATCCCATGTTTCAGGAAACAGGTGATCGAGAGTATGAGGAAGACTGTTGTGGACAGGAACACATCCAGGAGTGAACTGAAGGTAGCACTGGCAAATGTCTTCACAGGAGCATTCTTTATAACCTGTTTGGAATATGGGGGGTGAGAGGAAGTGGAAGAGAACATGAATAAGTTTTTCTATGTTGATTACATTGTACTACACTCCAGAAACATATCTGAAAACAAAGAGAAAGAATACATAGCACTTTGCCAGCTCAGCACTTCAACATAAATACTAAATGACCACTGTGAAAGGAGTTGGTAGTCTCAGTCTAGTTCCTGGTGGATGAGTCCACATCACAAAAAACATCATCAAAATTTGCAACCTTGTTCACAGTCATATTTTTAAAGGGCTCAAAGAACGTTGTCAGAATGCTAATAATATAGAAAGATTACTGCGATGCTCTGTACCTCAGGGGAACACCCAGCACCCCCATGTTCATCCTTGTAAAATGATTGTGTGGTATCCAATGCAGAGTTTGTCATGTCAGGTGTCTTTGGAAGGCTCATGATGCACTGAGCACTGTTGTTATAGTGATGTTACAATTATAATTTCATGGTTGTAGGTTATAATTTCATGTATGTAGTTATGAGGTTGAAAATGTATTCTCATGGCTTAAAATTAGCCCAGGAAAAAACTCTGAGAGCAGAGAGGCAGTTCACACCTCATCAGGGCAGATACGGGACAAACCCAGCCCAGCCTCACAGGAACAATGGACACTGGCCTAGGCAGCAACAAAAGAATCTGTTGGACTCTCGAGGGAATCACCCCCCCTTCCTTTGATCAGTTTGGAACTGCGATGAGATAATGCTCACCTGACTCTGAAGGGGAGGGGGCAAAGCCAAGAGGGAAGAAAGGACATGATAAAAGGGAGAGACATTTGCCATGTTCTCTCTCTCTTCCACCTACATCTACAGACACCACACCAAGTGACTGAAGCACTGATCAAAGGGGAGAGCCTGGTTGAAAGACAACCAGCCAGCCAGTGGTGAGAAGCATCTAAGGTTGTAAGGGCACTGAAAGTGTTAAGATCAGCGTAGAATGCATTTTGCTTTTATTTAATTTGACCAAATCTGACTTGTTATGCTTTGACTTATAATCACTTAAAATCTTTCTAATTAATAAATCTGTTTGTTTATTCTACCTGAAGCAATGTGTTTGGTTTGAAGTGTGTCAAAGGCTCCTCTTGGGATAACAAGCCTGGTACATATCAATTTCTTTGTTAAATTGACAAACTCATATAAGCTTGCAGCGTCCAGCGGGCATAACTGGACACTGCAAGACACAGGTTCCTAAGGTTGTGTTTGGGACCGGAGATATTGGCTAGTGTCATTTGGTTGCACAATCCAAGGAGCAGCTTACATGCCAGAGGCTGTGCATGAACAGCCCAGGAGTGGGGGTTCTCACAGCAGAGCAGGGTAAGGCTGGCTCCCAGAGTCAAGGATTAGAGTGACCTAGCAGATCACCGGTCCACATAACACCAGAGGGGAATGTCACAATTACACAAAAAGCATGTAAAGACTAGGTAAAAACATTCTCAAGAACACAAGAGGGGATAAAAAGATACAAAATCACTTACTGCTATGCAGAATCTAATTCTCAACCCATAGAGCACATTGTCCCCTCCAAATCTATCACTTGGAGAGTGCAGATGGAGCAAGGGTATCAATCCCAGGACCCAAGGGGCTGTATCCAGCCTTCTTGATGTATTTATTTGACCTCCCTGGCATATTCAGATTCTGTAGATTCTTTCATTAAAAAGGAAAAAAAAAACACTTCTGGCTCTCATGGTTACAGAGAAAACCTTTTCAATGAGAGTCTGCATGCAGTTTGAAATAATTACTAAGAGGTGTGAACTCCCCCATCTTTCCTTTTATCATCCTTAAAGTTAGAAACTAACATTCAGGTGCACTCTTGAGATAAACAGCAAACTGAGCAGAGTTTATAGTTCTTGTCCCCATTAAAGTCAGTTTAGATTTTGGTTCACAAGAAGCAGCTTCCATAGCAAATATCTTACTGCTGGAAATAGAAAAAGAAGGAATAAATTGTTGGCTGTATCCAGATGTGCACTGACTCACAAACATGCAAGGCTCATTCTTCTTTATCAATGTACTAGTTCATAATGGTGCAAAATCCGCAAACACTTATTCAATCTGTACAGGACTAAGGTGCCATAAAGACTGAGAATGACATGTTTGCCTGCCATATTTGGTAGTTTTGTCATCTTTTACCAAATGCCTATGTGTAAGAAAAGCCAGGATGAAAAATTATTTAAAATTAATGGCATAAAATCAAAAGTGGCCTCTTTTCTGTGTTCGAGGGAAGATTAAACAAAACAGTGGGTCAAACCAGAATAAATTTTTTTCAGGTTCATGCAGCATTTGAATAAAGCCTAATTTGCACTGCCAGAAACCCTAATGCTTACTAATTTATATCATATCATATAAATCAGAGTTCAAAATTAGCAATGATTCAAGGTCTTCACTAGTCCCACAGGGTCACCAAACCCAATTGTGCAGGGCCGGCTCTAGGCCCCAGCAAACCAAGCAAGTGGCACAATTGCAGGGCCAGCTCTAGGTTTTTTGCCACCCCAAACAAACAAACAAACAAAAAAATGCCACCCCTGAAATTGTGCCGTCTAATGACTAACTATGTTTTGAAAGCAGGCTTCAAGTATTTTTGCTAGTTTTAAATACTTCTTTTCACTGAGAAATGTCACCTGCTTTTTAAAAAATGAAATTTGAACAGGGAGCAAAGGCTTTCTTTCCACATCATTAGCAAACAACCAACATAGATTTCTGAACCAGTTTCAAACACAGTTGACTGATAGCTCCTAGATAGATATCAATGAAAAAACGTAACTTCTCGTAACTGTTGTTCTTCGAGATGTGTTGTTCACGTCCATTCCACACTAGGTGTGCGCGCGCCGCGTGCACGAGCGTCGGAAACTTTTCCCTTAGCGGTATCTGTCGGGCCAGCAGGACCCCTGCCTGAGCGGTGTCACTGCACCGTGCATATATACTCCTGCTGGCCCGACCCCCTCCAGTTCCTTCTTGCCGGCGACTCCATCAGAGGGGTAGGAGGGCGGGTGGTGGAATGGACGTGAACAACACATCTCGAAGAACAACAGTTACAAAAAGGTAGGTAACCATTTTTTCTTCTTCGAGTGCTTGTTCACGTCCATTCCACATTAGGTGAATCACAAGCTTACCTTCGGAGGAGGGTAGGAGTCACGGAACAATTGATCGGAGGACCAGCCCGCCAACCGCCACGTCCTCTCGGGCCTGCTGGTTGACCGCCTAGTGGGTTGTAAAGGTATGCACCGACGACCAGGTGGCTGCTCTGCAGATCTCCTGGATCGGGACCTGTGCCAGGAAAGCCGCTGAAGCTGCTTGCGCCCTGGTCGAGTGGGCCATGACCGTTGGGGCCGGAACACCTGTGAGGTCATAACACGCCCAAATGCAATCTGTAATCCAGGAGGAGATTCACTGCGTCGACACCGGGAGGCCTCTCATCCTTTCCACCACGGCCACGAACAGCTGCGTGGATTTACGAAAAGGCTTGGTGTGCTCCAAGTAGAACGCCAACGCTTGACGGACATCCAGGGTGTGCAGGCTGTGGTGACTTGGGTCCATGTGGGGTTTGGGAAAAAACACCGGCAGACAAATGTCCTGGCCTAGATGGAATTGTGAGACCACCTTTGGGAGGAACTTGGGGTGTGGGCGGAGCTGCACCTTGTCTTTATGAAATACCGTATATGGTGGCTCTGAGGTGAGTGCCCTCAGCTCAGATACCCTTCCTGCCGAGGTGATGGCCACCAGGAATGCCACCTTCCAGGAAAGGTGGAGGAGGGAACAGGTAGCAAGGGGCTTGAACAGGAGCCCCATGAGTTTAGAAAGGACTAAGTTGAGATTCCATGGAGGGACTGGGGGGCGTGAGTAGGAGAACACCCTCTCCAGCCCCTTAAGGAACCACCCCACCATTGGGTGGGAAAACACAAAGCCCCCTGAAAATCCCGGGTGGAAGGCGGAGATGGCCACCAGATGCACCCTGATCAAGGACGGGGCCAGCCCCTTCTGCTTGAGGTGCAGTAGGTACTCTAGAATGGCAGGCACCGGAGCCTTGTGTGGCTGAACCTGTTAAGGCCCACACCAGCACGAGAACCTCTTCCACTTGGCCAGGTAAGTCGCCCTGGTAGAGCCCTTCCTACTACCAAGTAGAATCTGCTGCACAGGGAGGGAGCACTGGCTCTCCAAAGTGTTCAGCCACAGAGCTTCCATGCCGTTAGATGCAGTGATTGCAGGTCGGAGTGGAGGAGCCACCCTCCGTACTGCGTGATGAGGTCCCGGTGTAGGGGCAGAGTTACTGGGGCTTCCACTGACAGCTCCAGGAGCGTGGTAAACCAGTGCTGGCACGGCTAGGCCGGGGCGATGAGGATGACCGCCACCCCATCCCTGCGCACCTTGAGCAGGACCTTGTGCACCAGGGGAAGTGGGGGGAAGGTGTATTTCAATTCCCCTCCCCATGGGATCGCGAATGCGTCTGCTATTGAGCCCGGGCTGCGGACCTGGAATGAGCAGAACTGCGGGCACTGGGCATTGCCCTTGGTGGCAAACAGGTCTACCCGGGAAACCTCCCACTTGTGGAGGAGCGAATACAGGACATCCACTCTGAGCGTCCACTCGTGCATGCGGTACAACCTGCTGAGGTGGTCTGCCAGTTCGTTCTGCACCCCCGGGAGATGTGACGCCTCGAGATGAATGGCGTGGGCTATGCAAAAGTCCCAGAGGAGGAGAGCCTCGTGGCAGAGCGGTGAGGAATGGGCTCCGCCCTGCTTGTTTATGTAAAACATAGCGGTCGTGTTGTCCGTCAGAACTGTCACGCTGTGAGCACTCAAAGTGGCGTGAAAAGTCTGGCAGGCTAAACAAACCGTCCTGAGCTCCTTCACATTGATATGGAGCGACTGCTCCACTCCTGACCACAAGCCGTGAGTCTTGAGGTCCCCTAGATGAGCACCCCATGCGAGGTCTGACCCGTCCATCACAAGCGCCAGGTCCAGCTGTTGTGCAGCAAAGGGGATGCCTTCGCAAACCACGGTCTGAGACAGCCACGACCACAGGGAGTCTAATACGTCCCCCGGGGCAGTCACTACCAAGTCCAGGGGGTCCCTGCCTGGGCAGTATACACGGGTGAGCCAAGCCTGCAGCGTTCTGAGTTTCAGTCAGCGCGCATGCTGCCATGTGGCCCAGCACCTCAGGCAGCATCTGGCGCTGTAGTGGGAAACTGGCACAGGGAATTCACTGCTTGCTGCATGGCCAGGAATTGTGATACTGGGAGGCTCGCCTTTGCCTGTACCGCATCTAGGACCGCCCCTATGAATTCCACTCTCTGAGTTGGAATGAGGGTGGACTTGGGGACGTTGAGCAGGAGCCCCAGCATGCAGAATAGTCTCAGGGCCACTTACAAGTGGGACTGAACCTCCTCTTCGGACCGGCCCACCAGGAGACAGTCATTGAGGTATGGGTAAACTTGGACCCTCTGCCTCTGTAGGAAGGCTGCCACTACCGCAATGCATTTTGTGAATACCCATGGGGCCACAGCTAGGCCAAACGGGAGAACCGTGAACTGGTAATGTTCTTGGTTCACAGTGAAGCGTAGGAATTGGCGACGCACCAGGTGGATGGCGATATGAAAGTACGCGTCCTTCATGTCGAGGGCAGCGTACCAGTCCCCCGGATCCAGCGTACCAGTTTCCCAGATTGTGTCCAGAGAGACCATGCGGAACCGGGCCTTGACCAGGAACTTGTTGAGCCCATGCAGGTCCAGAATGGGTCAAAGGCCTCCTTTGGCCTTGGGAATGAGGAAGTAGTGGGAATAGAACCCTTTCCCTCTTAGGTCCTTCGGTTCCAACTCTACTGCCCCCGCCTCTAGGAGTGTGCGAACCTCCTCTTACAGGAGGTGCTCGTGAGAAGGGTCCCTGAAGAGGGACGGGGAACAGGGATGGGAGGTAGGCAGGGAGGAGAACTGCAGCATGTAAGCGCCTTGCACCGTGCGTAACACCCAACGGTCTGACATAATTCTGGACCACGCATGGGAGAAACGGGACAGGTGATTCAGGAAACAAGGGGATGGATCTGGTGACTGGTCTGGTACGCTGTCCTCGAGCGCACCTTCAAAAGTCTGGTTTAGGGCCAGGCTGAGACTTATGCTGGCCTTGGCTCTGGCCCGGCCTATTGGAGCTATTGTTATTATCATTACGCCGCTTCCTGTTATCCCTATTTTGCCTGCAGTAGGGCTCCTGCCTAGGACGAGGTTGGTAGTGACACCGAGGAGGAGGCTGTGGCTTGAAGGGCTTTCTTTGGGTCGCCGGGGTGTGCATACCCAGCGACTTGAGTGTGGCCCTTGAGTCCTTGAGGCTATACAGCTTTGTGTCTGTCTGGTTCGAAAAGAGCCCGGACCCTTTGAAGGGAAGGTCCTAGAGCGAGTTCTAGACCTCAGGCGGCAGACCTGACTCCTGTAGCCACGCCTAGCGTCGCATGACCACGCCAGACGCGATTGTCCTGGCCGCTGCATCCACTGAATCCAAGGATGCCTGGAGAGAGGTCTTCGCTACGGCCTTGCCTTCGTCCACCAGCGCCGTAAACTCCTGTTGGGAGCCCTGCAGGAGGTTGTCCTTAAACTTCCCAACTGCCGCCCAGGAGTTGAAGTTATGTCTCTTGAGGATGGCCTATTGGTTAGGAATCCTCAACTGGAGGCCCCCTGAGGAATACACCTTCCTGCCAAACAGGTCCAGGCGCTTCGCTTCCTTGGCCTTAGGGGCCGGGGCCTGCTGCCCACGGTGCTCTTTCTCGTTTACCGCCGAGACTACCAGGGAACACGGGCTTGGGTGGCAAAACAAGAAGTCGTACCCCTTTGACGGGGCAAAGTACTTGCGTTCCACACCTTTGGCTGTTGGAGCACTGGAGGCCGGGATCTGCCATATAGTCTTATAGTTCGACTGTATGGTCTTAATGAGTGGAAGCGCTATTCTGGATGGACCCTCTGGGCTCAGGATGTCCACCATGGGGTCTTCCTGCTCAACCGTCTCCTCCGCCTGTAACCCCAAGTTATGAGCAACCTTACGCAGCAGCTCTTGGTGGGCTCTGTGGTCTATTGGCGGCGGTCCTGATAGCGCTGTGCCTGCCACCGCTTCATCCGGGGATGACGAGGAGGTCAGCAGCTGCTCCGCTTCCTCCTGCTGGTCCCCTTGGTTCCCCTCCCCCAAAGGAGGGGCTCCAGGCTCGGGCCCGGACAGCTGACCCTGGGGCGGCAATGGACTTGGTGCCAGTTTCTCTGGTCTCTTGCTCAGCGACGGTGCAAGTGGTGTGGATGCCGTAACTTCCCGCATGGAGGAGTGTCAATGTGGGGACCGGGACCAGTGCACTGAGTAGTTGGCCCTAGAGGGAGCCCCTTGCTGTTGGTGGTAGGCCCAAGGGGTCCAGAAGGGCCAGTGTCCTGGCGGTCCCCACTGGGGTTGCCACCCAGCTGGTATTCTCTGCTGTCTGGTGCCCGGTGCGGGTAACTGTATCAGCCCGAGTTGGCGCTGGACTCCAGTGATGCCAAGCGTGAAGGCCACAGTGGTGCTGTCGACCTCTGCTGGTGGGAGGCCGACGAGCAGCTTCTTGCCGATCGGGAATGGGATCGATATCGGTGCTCCAGAGACCTGGACCTGGACCGGTGACTTCTGGAAGCCTTCGGCGATGGTCGGCTTGCCTTCTCCTGGTGCCGGTCTCTGGAGGGTGCCGGAGAGCGTCGGGTCCCTTGTACTAACCCTGTGCGCTGACTTGTCTCCGGTACCGAGGCTTCCTTCTGCGTCATGGGTAACTGAGAGTCCACAGACTCAATGTTTAACCGGGAGCGATGCCAGGAGGGTGTCCTTGGACGGCGCACCATTGCCGGCTTTCCCCTTGATGGCACTGCGGGGCCGGGTGCCGGAGGCTTCTCCCTGACCGGGAGGGGGCTCACCGCCGACAACCTGATGAGGTCCTTCGCCTCAAAGGTGTCAGGTGTGGAGGGCTGATCTATTACTCACTCGAGCCCGTCGTCCTCACAGAGTTCACTTAGGGCTGGACTCAGTGGGACTTGTGGCGCTGGTGCCGGCACAGGCACAATGTTCATCCTGCTCTTTCCGGTGCCCGGGCCCCTAGATGGCGCTGGTCTCCTTTGTGGGGAACGTCCATGCCCTTCTTTTGATTTGGCCTTTGGCTGCACCGGGGAGGATGAGCACTGCTGTGGCCTACTTTTCTCCGAGGCTGATGGCTTCCGGTGCTTAGCTGGCACTGGGTCTCCTGACGACTCCAGGGCACTCCGCACCGAGGAGCTGGCGTCAGGTGCTCCGGGTCCGATGGCTGCAGCGCTGCCTCCATCGCTTCAAGCGAAAATCTCTCTCTTCCTTTGTTTTAGGCTTAAACGCCTTGCAAATCTTACATCTCTCTGTTTGGTGTGCTTCCCTCAGGCAACGTAGACAGGAGTTGTGGGGGTCGCATGGGCTTGTGGCACGTGGCACAAGCCTTAAACCCCTGGGCCTGCGGCATGCCCCGCAGCCCCAGGTGGGTGCCAAGCACCTAATCTATTAAGTGTCCACAACAATAGAATGCAAATGAACTGATAGCAGCTAAGTACTCTAAAGCAAAGGGAAGGTAAGAAGGAACTGGAGGGGTCGGGCCAGAGGGGGTATATATGCACAGCGCAGTGACGCCGCTCAGGCGGGGGCCCCACCGGCCCGATGGGTACCCCTAAGGGAAAAATTTCCGACGGTCGTGCACGCTGCGCGGACACCTAATGTGGAATGGACGTGAACAACCACTCGAAGAAGAATGGTAGTATCTGATATGAGGGGAAGCTCACAAAGCAGATAAAGTACTTGACTCCTTTTGGAATTCTTTGAGTCTTAGGAAGTGTCTCTGTAAGATCCACTGTATAGATTTTGGCAGTGGACTTGGATAATGCTGTGCATTTCCTGTTGTGCTTCCCCTAAGGGTACATACTGCTCTCAAATTCTGTGAAGTGATGTATATGCTGGACCTCCCTTAGCAGTACGTACAGCTTAATATTTTTAGACATATGGCGTAATGAACAAAACAGTTATAGAGGGAAATACACAAAGCTCCACAAAACCTTTGCAAGTACTTGTTCATTCAACAAATTTGAGGAATATTGGCTAAATATTAAGGTAGACATTTAAATAATTTATTAATATCTTCAAATTAAATTAAACATTCTAGAGGTGACTGCGTTTAGATTTGAGAGACTGGATCATTGAGCCTGGAGTCAGTGACAGGGAAAGGAGCATGAGCAGTGGATTAAACTCCATAATAGAACAGGTAAAAGTAAGCTTTCAGCGAGGGGAAGTTCTTTACGGAAAGCGATCAGAGAGCAACCTAAACGTACAGCTGAAACAATGGGATTAAGATGAATTCATCAGCTATGGTATCACTGGCAGTAGCTTTCACTGATCGCTGACTGCAAGCCAATCAAACAAATGTCAAATACCCACCATGAAGGTCATTTTGTACCCCAACGTTTTTTTTTAAAAATGGCTGTACACTTGGAGGTCTACCTCCATTCTGGTTTCAAAGACACAAAGTAAAGATAATCAGGCAGCTCAGAAAAAGACTTGTGAAAGCAGTCTATAGTGCCCATTTTCATTTATGAAAAATACTGTGCATAATATAAACTTTGAAAATTTCAGTGAAGGAGAGTAGAAATAGTTTGTTTCAGATAAATAATCAAATACACATCCTACATTGTACAGTATTTGTAACCATAATTCTGGCCAATTCTCAGCAATTTACATTCTAAAATAGCTAATGATATTTCATTTCACACTAGTCCAATAAAGCAATAAGCTGCAAATTTCTACTTTAGTAGATTATTTGGTGCATGCTTTCAGTATGCTATAATTTCAGAAAAAGACAGGCTGGGGAGGGAAATAATATTTAGTTCAAAAGGAGCCCTAGTGATCCCAAAATAGATAAATACTACTAATTTTAGAGGAGGGAGTCCTTTACTCCCCCCCCATTTATTTCTCCCTCCTTTTTCATTTTTCCTTACAGTTCACTACATGTCAAATGTCTCAGATTGGAGGAGAGATCAATAACAGAAAATTTATTACCTGATGACTTCCTTTCTGGGACAGACTTCTCCTCCAATCCACCCCAACCCAGAGAAGTTTTTCAGGTATTTCTAGAATGGCCTCTTTATATTAATAATAATAATAATAATTAATGGAGATATCCCATCTCCTAGAACTGGAAGGGACCTTAAAAGGTCATCAAGTCCAGCCCCCGCCTTCACTAGCAGGACCGAGTACTGATTTTTGCCCCAGATCCCTAAGTGGCCCCCTCAAGAATTGAACTCACAACCCTGGGTTTAGCAGGCCAATGCTCAAACCACTGAGCTATCCCTCCCCCATAGATCAGTGTAGTTATATAAGGCATCATTAGTAAGAATTTTCATGTATCTAATAAGACACAAGTGTTCCAATACAGCTCTGGAAGATTGTGTCCAAGCCCAGAAACCCAGTGGACAAGTATAAATTATTTCTGTTATTGCCAGAAGAGCAGCGCTGCAGAACTGGCAGAGGACAGCACCAGTAATGAAATAATCAAAATACAAAATTTTCCATTTTATTTTAGTCTTCCTCCTGTAGAACCAGGAGTCTTAGTTACCTTGAGCCCAAATGTACAAACCCCAGAGGCAAAAAAAAGCAAAAACACTTTTAAATATGACCTAAAATAGCTATGAATCTTATAGTTTTGTATAGCACCCATCACTGAAGTATCAAAGCACTTTTCTATATCTAAATATGTCATGACTTAAAAGTAACTGGGATCTTATTTGGCTGGAAGGAAGAGCTACATGTCCCATTGGAAATCTGAGCTTCTCGCTTTACCAATAGGCTACAGACCTCATTATATCTATATGGGCATTGGATATCAGTCATTAAACCTTTTATTTACTAAAGACTCAGCACTGCCTATAGCAAGACTACTGTAATTTTGAGGGGAATGAAATATTTTGAAAATACTTTTTCTGCAACCTGTGAGAAATATAAAGAATGTATGAAGCTGTGAAGTTGGTGACAGTATTATCTGTACTCATTTGGAATATCTGCATAATCCACATGTTGTTTTGACATTTGAGTAATGCACCCATTTAAAAAATCACACTGATAAAACCCTTAGCCCCATAACACACTATACACGCTATTTATCTAGGGTTCTTATATGCCCACATCTATTTAGCAATCTGAGGGCCTCACAAAATTATGATAAACACATGACGATGTAGCTACTGCTCTTTCCTCTTTTCCTTTCATTTGGAAAGCACTGAATGTAGTGTATTATATATGGTATGTGTAAATATTATTACATATGTACACACACATAGATACATTATGTTATTAACATCCAGTACTTTATAATGGTTTATAAACAGCAGCAAATATTTACTACCAGTTAAATTTTGTAGGCTTGATTTTTTCCCTTGTTTCACTCAATTTATTGACAAAAGCAGATGCAATACTAGCATGCTGAGAAATAACAGCTCACATCTATTATTTAAGTATCCACACCAGCAGAAATTAAATGTAAATTCTTTCCGTAGTATCACGACACAGCTTTTACTCAAAGATAGAGTGAGAGTTTCAGAATGCACTAAAAACACATTTATGCTTAACTGTATTATAAGGTAAACTAGAGATGTCTGAGGGCTTGTTTTTATTACCGCATTAAATTGGCACTGCTGCATCGATGCAGCAGCGCCGAATTAGCGAGTCTGTTGAATAGGAGAGCGCTCTCTTGTCGACGTAATTACTCCACCTCAACAAGAGAAGGAAGCTATGTCGGTGAGAGAGAGTCTTCCATCGACATAGCATGGTGTAGATGCCGCTTTAAGTCAATGTAAGTTACGTTGCTCAGGGGGGTGGTTTTTTCACACCCCATGAGCGACATAACTTACATCGACTTAGGCAGTAGTGTAGATGAGCCCTTATTTATTAAGACTGAAATTAAGGAAGATAGGGACTGTAGCCAGGGACAATGCAATCATATGGTACAAGAATTAAGGAAGAAATGTTCCCATAGGATTTATTTCTTACCAGTGGTAGAGGGAAGGCTGGGGAGGGGGGAACTCAACCCTCTCCCCCAATATTAATCAGTTAACTCCGACATCTGAAGTTGATATTTACCAGTAGAGAATCCCTTGCTACCAGCTGATGTCAAGGAAGCAAGGATACCTGCCATGTCTGAAAGTGGGACGCAATGTAATAAAAAAACAAAACATTCAGGACACTAATATTTGGTAGTGCAGAATTCTGAAAATGATGTGGAGTTCATTTCTTTAACTAAAGTCTTCTGTACTTCCAATTTCATACTGCAGTAGTTTTATGTAATTTACAACACTGAGATGAAAGCACGTTTGGGTGAGGATGAGATAAACTTGGGACTGCAATAAGTATTAGAGAGCCAAGATCCAATTTTGAGAGTTTTCATTCTGTAAGTTAAGATATTTGAAAAGGCAGTAAGGAGCATTTGCCTTCCACTACTACCTGATTACATAATTTTGGCCTGGTGAAAGCTAAATCTAAATATGAAAATGAAGGTACAGTAGAACCTCGGAATTACAAACACCTTGGGAATGGAGGTTATTGGTAACTCTGAAATGTTTGTAACTCTGAACAAAAGGTTATGGTTGTTCTTTCAAAAGTTCACAATTGAACATTGCCTTAATACAGCTTTTAAACTTTATATGAAGAAGAAAAATGCTGCTTTCTCTTTAGTTTTTTAGTAGTTTACATTTAACATAGTACGGTACTGTGAGTGATGTTTTTTTTGTGTGTGTGTGACTCTGCTGCTGCCTGATTGCGTACTTCTGGTTCCAAATGAGGTATGTGGTTGACTGATCAGTTTGTAACTCTGGTGTTCATAACTTTATAGAGTATAGAGTCAACAGCTGAAATTTATTCTGGTCCATTTTTACTGGTGAAAGAAAATAGAAAGCCAGAAAGAATCTAATGTTCAAATCCTGGAAACTGATCATGACAGGTGAACTAAAATAAGGTGGTCATTTCTCAGTAGTTCTAAATATTATGTCATATTTGACACTCCATGATCTCAGTCATCAACTGCAATAAAATTTGCAAAAACAGTGAGATAATTATTTTGGCTCCTACAACCGGTACCGAAAGACTGCTGACACCCAACCCGATTCAGGGGAAAACGCACCTCTTCCTGATAGCTGGTCCTGTAAGCCATCTCCAAGTCCCCATCCAGGAAGTTCAGGCTCAACTTATTAATTGGTGGTTTAAAGAAATAGTCTTTCATCAGGCTAAAGAGAAGAGAGAGACAATGTGAACAGTTTTACAAGGAGTTTACTTAGCTGTAATTCTTCTTCAAAGATACCATTTCACAGGTTTCTCACTCTTGGATCTCTGCTTCCAGTGTGAAACCGGTGGTCTTAACAGTTTTGATCGTTTGAAGTACGGGTAGCTTCTCATTGTTCATCAGAAGCTGCAGTACCTACAGCAGGGTTGGGCAAACTTTTTAGCTGGAGGGCCACATCTGGGAATAGAAATTATATGGCAGGCCATGAATGCTCACAAAATTGGGGCTGGGATGCAGGAGGGGGTGCGGCTCTGGCTGAGGGTGCAGACTCTGGGGTGGGGATGAGGGGTTTGGGGTGCAGGAGGGTGCTCTGGGCTGGGATCGAGGGGTTTGGAGGGCAGGAGGGGGATCATGGCTGGGGTAGGGGGTTGGGGAATGGAGGGAGGCTCAGGGGTGCAGGCTCCAGGGCGGCGCTTACCTTAAGCGGCTCCCGGAAGCAATGGCATGTCCCTTCTCCAGCTCCTATGTATGCTGCCCCGTCCACAGGCACTGCCCCTGCAGCTACCATTGGCTGTGGTTCCCAGCCAATGAGAACTGCGGGGTGGCACTTGGGGCAAGGGCAGCGTGCAGAGCAGAGTGCCCGGACTGCCCCTACGCATAGGAGCCGGAGGGGGAGTCATGCCACTGCTTCTGGGGGCCACGTGGAGCAGCCCCCAACCCTGGTCCCCGGCTGGCGCGCCGGAGTGGGGCAATCCTCAGACCCCACTCCACAGCGGGAGCTCAAGGGCCGGATTAAAATGGCTGGCGGGCCAGATGTGGCCCGCGGGCTGTAGTTTGCCCACCCCTGACCTACAACATCACTCCGCATCCTTAAAGTGAAAGATGAAAATTCCCCAAAAAACATTTATAAGAAAAGGAAACATTTCATTACAAATAAACAAACAAACTAATACATTAATACAAACAAAGAAGACAGGCTCTTAAACTGTCAGGAAGACATTAAAAGTCTTTTAAAAAAACTTTCGAACCAAAGGATAACTGAAGAAATAAGTGTCCACAGATCACCAAATGGTATACATTAATAGCTTCCAGACATTGACACATGCAAGAGACACACCCTTTTTTTAACTGAAGCATATCAAATACCAGAAATTGATAAAAAGTTGAAAAATTATTAATAAAGTATTTTCCATTGCAGGGAACAGCACTTGGTTATCACTGCCTTCAGAGACTAATAATAACTCTGAACCTTCCCAGGATCATACAACAACAGCACTAGACAATCCAGACAACCAGGTAAAGGAATCTGAGACAGAGTTGGAGAGCTCAGCCTTGTTTCTGAGACAGGAGATCCAAAAACCTTTGGTAGAAGAGCCAAAGGCACTGATGAACAAAGAGAATGACATATTAGACCTGATGCGCCTGGCAGCAGATACAAGGAATGTTTGTGGACTCTCTCACCTTTTCCTCCCAGTGCCTGGTGGAGAAGAAGCCTCAATTCTGATTCAGTAGAAAGGCTTTCTGAGCAAGAGATGGAACATTTTGAGATTACAATGGATGTAAACAGATTTATGGCAGAACATGTTCGCTTGTGTTAACTCTGACATTTGCAACACTTGTCATCTGCAAGTGTTTTCTTTCCCTGGTAGATGTCAGGCAGTTGGATGAGCCTGATGCTGTGTACATCATTAACAATGCTTTATGGCAGAGTGTCTGAGAGTATGCTCGTACACCTTGTTTATGTAATATTCTGCAGTGATACTGTAATCAGCACCTCTTTTCCTCTAATCTGAGATAGGAAAGATTTTAGAGAACATGGAGCTCTACTCCCTGGAGCTCCAACTTACTTATATGCAATTATATCCTTCTGTGATTCCGTGTGTACACCATAATTACATTTCTGAGACTTGAAGGAGAGTTCTGTGTTGCTCAAAAGCTTTTCTTCTTCACCAATATAAGTTAGTTCAATAAAAGATATGACCTCATCCACCTTGTCTCTGTAATTACACTGGCTGTTTAGAGTCAATTTTTATTATTATTAAGGTTGCAGTTGTGTCCAAAATGTGCTAGGAACTTTTCAAACACAGAGGATGACAGTGTCCCTGCCTGAAAAACTGTAATACAGTATAGAAAATGAATGACCCATCTCAAGTTGGATGCATCCGGTACAATCATCGCTAAGTGAAAGTTTCTGAATCACACACTGAAAAAAACTCTTGGGGTCATTTATCAAATCTGATGCCAACTACATGAAGATGCTTAAGGATTCCATGGAGCTGATCTCCACTTATATTGTTTTCTCTTGAGTTGCCTACTCCTCTGCTGCTGACAAGGAAGTGTTCTGGAAGCCCTAGAAGCACAAACTCAATGGCATAAGATAATAGAAAGGAGATTTTTCTATTGAGATGCAGGACAAGTCAATCCCAGATATCTGGCCAATGACTTTGTACCAAAGTGCTTTTAATGTGTTAAGTTTTTAAGGTCAGCTTTCAAATGTCAAACCACAATCCTTGACTGGATCTCCAGAGAAAGACCAGAAGACTTCAACCATGAATAATGGCGATGATTTTACTTCATTATCTCAGCCCTTGCTATATACTGAAAGCATTATAGGAGGCACCAAGAAAATGACAAGTTACACTCTGATCAAATCTCCTCCTCCTGCATGATTAGAACTATTTTTATTGAACTGTCCATGAAGACCTGGGCATCCTTGCAGAGGCTAGCAGGGATTTCAGACACTCATCTGGCATTCTGATAAGTCAGGGTGACATCTTGGCAAAGTACACTTCAGCCAAATTGCCAATGTATGAATTTTATGAGCTTTTTTGGGTGGTTGGACTTTCTTCCTCCATGAAATCTTAACAACAAAAGAAGACAGAGAATGTAACTTCACTTCAAGAAACAAAGTGTCAAAAAAGCCAGAATGGAGAACAGGCCTCAAAGCGCCAAAGACTAGGGTCCAGTGGAATGAGGCACCAAGTCCAGTTGACTCTAAACAGAGTCAGGAAACAGACTGAGCATCTATAGGGCCTTTGAGAACGTGCCTGCTATAATGCCCTAGCTACTGCCTGCATGCCTCTGATTTCTATTAATCAAATAGTGTTAGGAAAATGAAGATTGAAATAAATCACCTTTGTAGTTAAAAGAGGAATCTGGTCAAAGAAACAACACTAAAAGGATGAAGCGGTATGAAGAAAGGAGCATATTAGGGTGCTACTCTGTAGGCCACGGCTAGAAGAGACCTTAGAATGCACTGAAGTGCACCATAGATACTGTCATGGCTGGGATATAAGGAACAGTTACCAGTATTTCAGAGGATTAACATTTTTAAGAGCTCTCAAGGCTGATTCCCACTCTGGCACTTCGAGTCCAGAAGGTGGGGGCTTGCAAGGACTCTAAAAATTAATTACTTGCCACTCCAGACTTGTATTAAACTCCCAAGGTTACAGTTTTTCTCTGACCTTGACTGGGTAGATGCTGCCACAACCCAAATGCAAAACCCCTTGGAATCCAGGAAGGCTCACTTGGGAATTCCTTCCTGTGGGGTACGCTCAAACCCTTTCACCCTCCCCCCCGGGGAAGGGCTGAGAAAGGAAAACAAAGAAATCAGCTGTTGCCCACCAGCTAATTAAAAAACATGTGCACAAACCTCTTCAGACACAAAAAATCCAATCCTGTTCTTAAAAAAGGTAAATTTTATTAAAAACAAAAGGAAAGAGAATACATCTGGATCTTAGGCTTTTACTAGATTTGAAAATCCCACTTACAAAAATTAAACATCAAGAATAACCTTCTTGAGGTCCAGCTTAAAGGTTACAAGCAAAACAAAAGCATTTGGGGTTAGCACAGAGGAGTCCATAAGCCTTACAAAACAAAAGAAATAAACCTAATTGCGTCTTCCTAGACATTTTTGATCTACTTACATATCTGGGTTTCCGAATAAGCAATTTCTAGGCCTGATTCTGATGACTTTCATACCTGGACTTCAGCTTCTCACAGTATAACTGCTGCCCTGTTCCCCTCTTCCCCGGAGAACAACAACAGACACAAAGGGCAAGTTTTCCCCCAATTTTAAAAAGTTTTAGCCTTCCCATTTGGCTCTTTAGGTCAGGTGCCCACTCCCTTCCTTTACCTGTGGACTTTTTTAACCCTTTACAGGTAAAGCAAGTAGAGAACAGCTACTAACAGGGATTTTATAGCTAGCTGACTGGCTGGGTGTCCATAAAAGGGAGCTCCCCCCCCTTCATTTATCTCACACACACCCCAAATCACAGATGGTGCTGGCCAGCCTGGTTTAGGTCAGGTCCACACCGGCTGGGATTTCTTCCCGGAGGTTTAGGAAACAGAATTAATAAGATACATGTACCTCTAATTTCACTAATAATTACATGAAAAACTAAACTACTTTTCACATTTTAAGGTCTACAATGACTCAGAATACAGGGGACATTTTCACTCTGATAATTCTGGGAAACCTTCACGGGAGAGTTCATCAGCCACTTTGTTAGAGGCTCCTGAAATGTGTTGTATTTCAAAATCAAAGTCTTGAAGAGCTAAACTCTACTGAAGAAGTTTTTTGTTAGTTTCTTTGACTGAGTGAAGCCACTTTAGTGCAGCATGGGGTCAGTCTGCAGCTGGAAACGCTGTCCCCAAATGTATGGGCGTAGCTTCTCCAGAGAATACACAATGGCTTAACATTCTTTTTCTGAGACTGACCGGGGCTTTCCCTCTCAGAAATTTTTTGCTGAGAAACACGACAGGGTAGAATTGTTGATCTGGTCCTTCCTGCATTAAAACTGCTCCTAAACCATGCTAGGACGCATCTGTGGTTACGACGAACGGTTGGTTGAAGTCCGGGGCCCTAAGTACAGGGTCAGATGTAAGGGCCGCCTTAAGATGGTTAAAGGCTTCTTACACTTCTCAGTCCACTGAACTGCATTTGGCTGTTTTTTCCTGGTTACGTCTGTCGGTGGGGTGGCAATTTGGCAGTAGTGTGGTACAAATCGTCGGTAATACCTGGCCAACCCCAAGAAGGATTAGACTTGCTTCTTCTTTGACTTAGGCATTTTGGATAGCATTTACTTTAGCCTGTAAGGGGTTGATAGTTCCTTGATCCACCTGGTGTCCAAGGTATGTTACCCTGTTTAGGCCTATTTGACATTTTTTGGCCTTAACGGTTAATCCTGCCTCTCTTATGCGCTGGAAGACAGCTTGGAGGTGTTCCAGGTGTTCTGCCCATCTGAAAATCTGAGAATATAGCCACATTGTCAAGGTAGGCAACTGCAAATTCCCCAAATCCAACCAGAAGGTTATCTACCAGTCTCTGGAAGGTAGCGAGTGCTTTTCACAGTCCGAAAGGGAGCACATTACATTCATACAGCCCTACAGGGGTGATGAAGGCTGACCTTTCCTTGGCTGGGTCATCTAGCAGCACTTGCTTAGTTAAGTCTAAGGTGGAGATGAACAGGGCACATCCCAGTTTCTCCAATAGCTCATCTGTGCATGGCATTGGATAATTCTCTGGGCGAGTTACAGCATTTAGCTTACGGTAATCCACGCAAAAGCGGATTTCCCCATCAGGTTTGGGAACCAGAACCCCTGGAGAGGACCATGCACTCTCAGAGGGGTGGATTACACCCATCTGTAACATGTCCTTGCTCTCCCTTTCTATTGTGGTTTGGCTTAAGGAGCCATCCAGTAGGTTTGGGCTCAAATTGGGCAAGCATCACCTATGTCAATGGAGTGGTATGCTCGTTCTGTCCGTCCTGGGGTGGCTGAAAACATTGGTGTGAAGCTTGTGCACAGCTCCTGTATTTGCTGCCACTGCTTATGCCCAAGGGTGATGGAAAGGCTCACCTCTTCTACGTAGGTTTTCTCGAGCAAGGGCTAGAGAGTCTTAGAGAGTTTTGCAGGTTGGTTACAAAGTCCAAAATGTTAGTTCCTGGAGAAGATGTAACCCCCTCCCATTGCTGTTTCACCAACTGTAATGGCCCCTTGACTTCATGGCCATAAACGAATTCAAAGGGTGAAAATCCCAAACTGGGATATGGTACAGCCCTATAGGCAAAGAGCAACTTCTGCAACACTAGGTCACAATCATTGGAGTGCTCATTCAAGAATTTAAGTATCATGGCCCCCAAAGTCCCATTAAACTTCGTTTGATGGTGGTAAAGGGGGTCAACTAAGTGATTCACCCCATGAGCTTCAAAAAGATGTTTCATGGCCTCTGCCAGGAAGTTAGCTCCCGAATCCGTAAGGAGGTCGGAGGACCAACCTATCCCAGCAAAAATGTCTGTTCATGCATGGCTCATGCTTTTAGCCCTGGTGTTGCTTAGAGCTATTGCTTCCAGCCATCGGATGGCAAAATCCATGAAAGTCAGTATGTACTGCTTTCCTCTAGGTGTCTTCTTAGGGAAAGGACCCAGAATATCCACAGCTACATGCTGAAATGGAACTTCAATTATGGGGAGTGGCTGGAGAGGGGCCTTGACCTGGTCTTGGGGCTTTCCCACCCTCTGGCACACCTCACATGATTGGACATAGGTAGAAACGTCCTTGCCTATCCCTTCCCATTGGAATGACTTCCCCAAACGGTCCTTGGTCCTGTTCAGCCCAGCATGGCCACTAGGGTGATCGTGGGCTAAGCTCAAGAGTTTTTTCTTATACTTAGTTGGAACTACCAACTGTCTTTGAGGATGCCAGTCTTCCTGGTGTCCACCAGAAAGAGTTTCCTTGTATAAGAGTCCTCCTTCTATAACAAACCTGGACCTATTGGAAGAGCTGAGAGGTGGTGGGTTGCTCTGTGCCACCATCCAAGCTCCCTGGAGGCTTTCATCTGCTTTCTACTCTGCCTGGAATTGTTCCCTTGATGCTGGAGACATCAGTTCCTTACTGGCTTGTGGATTTGGGCTTGGTCCCTTTGGAAGCGATGTAGGTGATGGGGCTGTTTCTGTTGACTGTGAACCACTCTCTGCTGGTGCAGTATGTTGTATTTCAGGCTCCGGCTGAGCCTCTTGTGTAGGTTTATCTGCTGCTGCCAGTGCAGACTCAATGGTGCCCTCTGGTGTTGGAGTTGTAGACGGGGTTGCAAGCTCTGGATTCAGTGCTGGCAAGGGTTCTGGTGCTGGTTGCGTTGCCAGTTCCGGTTAGGACAATATCAGACCAATACTTTCATGACAGTCCCCTTCTCTTTGTTCAGCATCCAAGACACAGAATGTATATATTTTCCTAAACACTTCAGTGTCACCAGGTATAATTATTATAAGCAGATATGAAATTTTTGTAGCTCCATGTTTATAGTAAAAATAGCAAATGCAAATAACATATGTACTATAACATATTACAAAGATTTTGTCATTTTTGAGGATATTTTTAGTTCAAAAGACTCAAATGTAAAATAACCGTTCAAAGAAAAAGATTAATAAAGTTAAGGAAAAACCTGCATTGGTATTCCTCTTAGCAGAATTTTCAGATTGGTGAGTTCCTACTGTAGTTACAGAATAGCAAGCAGACTAATATTAGAAAACTTACAGTATGATGACCAACATCACACAAGAGCAGGGGAACAGAGATTAAAGGCATGGAGCATGTTTGCTTTCTTTCCACCACACTATTTTAAAATTATGTAGCTAGTTCCTTCTTACCTGTCTTCTTTAATCACATCCACAAAATGAGCATCTGTCTTCTCTCTGATGTTTTTGAACCTCAGTGGAAGGAGTGCCGACTGGTCCAAACTCACTCCTACCCATCTTCCTTTCTCCTGCAACATCTCATAAAGTGATGTCTGGCTGTTGCTCAGCTTCTCGTCCCGTGGAGGACGCAAAAGTCCATTCTGGGTCTTTGGACTGCGTCGTCCAGGAGTCTGCTTCATAGCAAGAAGAAATGTACGAGTGAAGGAATAAATATGTAAGAAAACATACAAACGGCACAGAGGTTTGAACCTGATGATATTCTAAAAAAAGAGAGCTCTCAACAATGCCTGTAGCTATTTACATCATTCCACACTGATGCAACAGACATTCTGTACTTCAGAGTGACTCACTGACAGAGTGACAATCCTGGAATTTTATTATATAGATAAGGCCAGAAAGGACCATTGTGATTTTCTAGTCTGACTTCCTGTGTAACAAACGCCATAAGACTTCCCTGAATTGATTACTGTTGGACTAGAGAATATCTTTTAGAAAAACATCCAATCTTGATTTAGAAGTTGTCAGTGATAGAGACTCCATCATAATCCTTTGTAAATTGTTCCGAAGGTTAATTTCTAGTCTGAATTTGCCTTGCTTCAACTTCCAGCCATTGGATATACACTTTTGTCTGCTAAATTGAAGAGCCCTTTACTATCAAATGTATGCTCCCCATGTAGGTATTTATAGACTGGTCAAATCATTCCTTAACTTTCTTTTTGTTAAGCTAACTAGATTGAGCTCCTCTCACTATAAGGCATGTTTTCTAATCCTTTATTTATTCTTGTGGCTGTTCCCAGAATCCTCTCCAATTTATCAACATCCTTCTTGAATTGTGGACATCAGAACTGGACACAGTATTCCAGCAGTGGTCACACCAGTGTCAAAGAGAGAAGTAAAATAACCTCTCTACTCCTACTTGAGATCCCCATGTTTATGCATCCCAGGATTGCATTAGCCCTTTTGGCCATAGCAATGCACTGGGAGCTCATGTTCATGACTTCTAAATCTTTTTCAGTCACTGCTTCCCAGGACACAGAACTTCATCCTGTATGTATGGCCCACAATCTTTTGTTCCTAGATATGAACGCATATTTGGTCACATTAAAATGCATGTTGTTTGCTTGAGCCCAGGTTACCAAGTGATCCAGATTGCTTTATATTAGTGACCTGTCCCCTTCATTATTTATCATGTCCCCAACTTTGGGTCCCCTTCCAACTTTATCAGTGATGATTTTATGTTTTCTTATAGGTAACTGATGAAAATTTTAAATTGCTGGGATGAAGAACTGATCTCTGTGGAACCCCACAAGAAACATACCTGCTTGATGATGATTTCTCCTTTACAATTACATTTTGAGACCAATCAGTTAGCCAGTTTTGAATCCATTTAATGTGTACCATGCTAATTTTGTATTGCTCTAGTTTATTCATCAAAATATTGTGTAGTACCAAGTCAAATGCCTTTATCAACCAAACTTTTAATCTAATAAAAAAAGATATCTATAGTGGCACAACATTAGCTTTCCTTCAGTCCTCTGGAACTTCTCCAGGGTTCCAAGACTTATTGGAAATCAACATTAACAGTACAGAGAGATCCTCAGTCAGCGCTTTTAAAACTCTCAAATGCAAGGTATCCGAACCTGCTGATTTAAAAAATTACTGTCTTTAGTAGCTGCTGTTCCACACCTTCCATAATTAACAATGAATGGAAAGTGTTATCATATGATACTAATATGTCATCTGTTTTTTTCACCAAGCACTTCTGCATTTTCTGCATTATTATTGACAATTCCATGATTTTCATCTAGTAAGGAACCAATACCATTGTTAAGATACCTTTTGTTCCTAAATATACTTGAAAAACTCCTTCTTATTGTCCTTAACTCTTCTGGTCATAGATTTCTCTTTGTGTTGTTTTGCCTCCCATACCAATTTTCTACAATTCATAGCTTCTGATTTATATTTATACTATCAACTTTCCCTTTCTTCCATTTGCTATACATTGTTTTGTTTTTACAGTTGCCTTCACTTCCCCTTAATCCCGGTTGGCTTTTTTAACCAGTGCAGCCTTCCTTCTTGATTGTGGGATTGTTGTTTTTTTGAGCTTGTTCTCAAATAAAATGCTTTTAAACAATTTCTAATAATCATTTACATTTTTCTGTTTAAATTCTTTCTCCCAACTAATTTGGCTCATAAGTCATCCTCTGCAAAGACAGACCATAGTCTCCAAATAAAGACTACTATATCAGATATTTAAACTGACAGAATACTTGATTCTTGCCAAAAGACCATATATAATACCTTCTGAATCTCATTAGTTTTTTTGACTAATATATCTTTAGAGACTATGTGCTATCTTGCAGAAGGAATGAGGATTGTATATGCTAGTGCAGACAGGAGGGTTCAATGAGGAACGATCCCTTTCCATCTGAAGCTTTCTTGTACCTAGGGTACTTGTATTTAAACATTACTTGGTTAGAGGAATTTAAATCAGGACCATCTCCATAAGGAATCCACTAAATCAAGAGCTGGTTAACAGGTAATTCCCACCCCACTTGAAGGTATTCTTTTTTCTTTTAATTAACACTTTAGTAAGTTTCTTTGCCTGAAAATACATTAACTGTAGAAAATGTTTATATAGAAGCTAAAATATGACAGATATCTCTTTAGACTATTATTTTTTTAATTCTTTCTGCTCATCTGAGGAAACTGATGAAAATGTATGCTTCCTTAGAGTGATGTGGAGAAGCCTGATATGGAAGAACAATAGGGTATAAATTGGCCATGAACAAATTCAGGCTGGAAATTAGAAGAGCAATTGTATCACAGGGCTGCTTGTGATGGTTGGGGGCAGGGCTGGGAGTCCCTTCCAATTTATGTCCTCTGTTCCTAAAGTTCATATTTCAGGGCTTGAGATGGTCCTCTGGTCCAGGAAGGGGCATGTTTTTGTTTGTTTTAGTCTCCTTCCTGTGAAGCATTGGAGATGGCCACGGCTGGAGTTGACACGCTGGATGGGGAGGGCCAGTGCTGAGGTGGCACCAAGCACTTTCTCTCTCACATGCTTAGGTGGCTGATGGCTACTCATTTGCTGAGGGTCTAACTAATTACCATACATGGGGTCAGGAAGGAATTTTTCCCCAGGTCAGATTGGCAGGGACCTTGGGGTTTTTTCGCCCTCCTTGCAGTATGGAGGGAAGATCACTTGCCAAGATTATCTGGGTATATTTCCCATAATCAATTCCCCGCCATTGCAGGCGCTTCAGGCATGAGTGCACCTTGGTCTCTACTATTCTATTCCTGTCACATATTGGTTTAGTCTTCTGGGGGCTGTAATACTTTGGTCTAGTTTTCGTGTGCAGCTGCTGGATGGTGTTGATGGTCTGTGATACATAGGAGGTCAGACTAGATCAACATTTCTCAAATGTGGCCACCAGCAGATTTTTTTTTGCGACCATGACAGCCTCCAAAGCATGAATTAAGATTTTGGGGGGAGGGGGGAAACAGCGATCCCTCCGTGCAGTGACCAGCTGTTGCTCCTGAATAGCTGTTACCTATTACCTATGGAGCCACACTTGCTGTGTACAGTTGCTGTAGTTACCGCAGCAGCTCAACAGCTCCAAGCTGCTGCAGGTCTTGGCAGCTCCCCAGCAGGGTGAGGGGCTCCCGCCCCGTGACACACTCCAAGCACAAGAATGGGAACACTGAATGGGGAGCTTTACTTCCTACCGCCTTCCTACTACATACATAAATTACAATCATTTGGACATGTACATGCACATATTTATTTGTTTTTCCTAAAGTTACGTATTTTAGGAAAAATTTGTCAGAGCAGCCACCAGCAAGGTGGCCACTGTCACGGAGTCCCCGGGCGATGCTCTGGAACTGCTCCCCACAAAGCCAGTCAGGACTTTGGGGAACCTCCTCTCCCTCGGAGCAGACCGTCTTCAGGGCAAGAAGCTCACACCTCTTCACCTCCTGGGTCTGACCTTGGGGCATTCAGCATATGCCCCTCCATGCGCTTCCCACAGCGAGTCTGCCCAGGCGGGGTCCTGGGGAAGCCAGAGGGTCCTGTACGCACCCCCACTTTGCAGTCAGACGTGACTCTTAGCCAGCCAGTAAAACAGAGGTTTATTAGATGACAGGAACTCGGTCTAAAACAGAGCTTGTGGGTACAAAGAACCGGACCCCTCAGCCGGATCCATCCTGGGGTCCCGCGAGCCAGACACCCCAGTCTTCTGCCCTCACTCCTAGTCCCCAGCCAGCTCCAAACTGAAACCCCCTCCAGCCCCTCCTTCTCTGGGCTTTGTCTCTTTCCCGGGCCAGGAGGTCACCTGATCTCTTTGTTCACCTTTAGCTATTTCCTTGAAGGGGGGAAGGGCTCTGGCCATTTGTTGCCAGTGAGACAGAGTGTCAGTGATTTATGCACACTGGCCTTTATCCCACCACCTAGAGACCTAAGAAACGCATAGGGGAAACTGAGGCACCCACACAGTATTCAGAGGAAACATTAAGAACAGTCCCACTTCGTCACAGCCATACTCTGAGGTCACCAAAAAATTAGTTGTGAGAACCGCTGGACTAGATGCTCTGATGGTCCTTCTGGCCTTAAACTCTGTGACTGTGACTTCTCTGAGCCTTTTTTTCTTTCAGCTCTCCGGCAGAGGCTCAAATCCCTAAGAAAAATCTTCCCTTCCGTCAGCTCAAGGTTTTTCTGGGCTATCGCCACTCTGTTAATCTTAACAGGACAAGATTAGATTTTAAAACTGCTTGTGTGGCAGGAGAAAATCCCTATTTAATAAATGTTGCTAACTCTAGCTGTACAGTAGTTTCTGATGGTGACTGGCAGACTGACTGATGCACCCTATCCCAATTTCCTCTAATAAAGAGAGGTGCATATTGGGAAAGGAGAACTCCACAGGAAGTTAGGAGCCAGACAAGTTCCTTATGTAGTTTAGGAAAACTGAGAGAGGTGCTTGAACACACTAAGCTGGCATCTAAAGGCAGCGATAAGGCATTTCTAATAAAGGGATTATGAAGAGTGGGCAGTCTCTAGGGAAAGAAGGCTGCCAGAGGAAACTTACTGCCATTCTCCTCAAGAAACTTAAGGCGTCTGTAGGACCTGGGACTCAAGTGTCACTGCATGTTTTAGTTTTTTTGTGTTCAACCTGCTTCTATTTAAAGTAGGCATTCCAGAGTCACCGGGCAGCATATATATATCAGTCTTGCTTTGTTTGGTAATATTTAAACTGAATAAATGAGGCACATCTGACCTTGTGTACGCTGAGAGACAAGGAGGGTGAGGTAATATCTTTTATTGGATCAACTTCTGTTGGTAAGAGAGACAAGCTTTCAAGCCGCACAGAGCTCTTCTTCAGGTCTCTGAACTCTTGTGTGGCTCTATTGCTTAGGTCCCTCACCAACAGAAGTTGGTCCAATAAAAGGTATTACCTCACCCACCTTGTCTCTCTAATATCCTGGGACCAACACGGCTACAACTACACTGCATATAACTTGTGTACACTAGCATTTTTCTTCTAGTTATCCACTGTTGCAGCTCAAAGTGGCACTAGTGTAGAAAACACTACCGGCATTTTATCCATTGTTCCACAGACCTCCTCTAAGTAGGGACAGATGAAACTGTGGTTAAAATGTCAACAGCTAATACACACTAGGGATCATAACCGCTGCTGCCACTGATGGAGTTGCAGTGGTGGAAATCTCAAAGAAAAATTCAGCCTGTGTGGAGGTTGTTTGCTTTAGAGACTCTCTGGTGGTTTGTGGTAGGTGACACTTAAGCAGAAGGGGTAAAAGTATCCTACGCATATCACCTCAGCATTTTGGGATGACCAGCAACATCTTTCTTTTGAAGTAACTGCCTCTTGATGTGCTGAGGCCTGCACTGGAAAAAACGGTTACTCACCTTCTCGTAACTGTTGTTCTTCGAGATGTGTTATTCATGTCCATTCCAATCAGGTGTGTGCGTGCGCATGTGCACGGTAGCTGGAAGATTTTTCCCTTGCATCTGTTGGGTCAGCCTGTGTACCCCATGGAGTTGCGCTTTCATGGCGCTCAATATACAGCCCTGCCAACCCGCCACCCCCTCAAGTCCTTCTTTCTGGCAACTCCGAAAGAGGGATAGGAGGGTGAGTATTGGACTAGACATGAACAATACATCTCGAAGAACAACAGTTACGAGAAGCCTACGTTCAGAAGTTGAGGTCAGAGTCTTCCACTGATTGGAACATTGCTCATCCAAAGGCTGCATCGTCTCTGGCCTGCTGGGTAACTGCATAGTGTGTGGTGAAAGTGTGGATGGAGGACCACGTTGCCGCTCTGCAGATTTCCTGAGTGGGGACCTGCACCAAGAATGCTGTTGATGAAGCCTGCACCCTGGTAGAGTGCACAGTGATTGGGGGTGCGGGAACCCCCGCCAGGTTGTAGCACTCATGAATGCAGGATGTGATCCGTGACAAAATGCATTGTGATGACCAGGCAGAGCTTTCATTCTGTCCGTCACTGCCACAAATAACTGGACCGATTTTCTGAATGGCTTCATTCTCTCGATGTAAAAGGCTAGCGCCTTGTGGACATCCAGTGAGTGAAGTCTCTGCTTCCTGCCAGTAGAGTGCAGCTTAGGGTAGAATACCAGAAGAAAGATGTCCTGGTTGATGTGAAACTGTGACACAACCTTCGGGAGAAAAGTAGGGTGAGACCTGAGCTGAACCTTGTCCTTATAGAACACGGTATAGAGAGTGTCTGATGTTAGGGCCTTGAGCTCAGACACCCTCCTGGCCGAGGTTATAGCTACCAGGAATGCTACCTTGTAAGAGAGGTAGAGCAGGGAGCATGTCGCCAATGGTCCAAAGGGTGGTCCCATGAACCTAGAGAGGACCAGGTTGAGGTCCCAGGTGGGGACAGGGTGTGAGGATGTGAGGGTACAGTCTGTCGAGTCCTTTTAGAAATCGGCTGATCATAGAGTTGGCGAACACCAAGTGGCCTGCTTGCAGGTGTATTGAATGTTCCACACAGAAGTCCTACAGCACCGCTTTCAACTCTCTGATGTTGATGTGGAGAGCCAGGTCTGGGTGAAACCAGAGACCTTGGGTCCTGTCGTCTCCCAGATGGCTACCCAGCCCAAGTCTGATGAGTCCATCACTAGCAAGAGAGATGGCTGCAGACTAGTGAAAGGGATCCCTGAGCACACCTCCTGAGTCAATGCAGGAGGGAGTCGAGTACTGGGCGAGGCAGGGTCACGATCCTGTCCAAACTGTCCCGGGCTGGGAGATACACTGATGCAGCCACGACTGAAGGGTCGAAGCCTGAATCTGGCATGCTGCACCACGTAGGTACAGGCAGCCATGTGACCGAGAAGCTTCAGGCAGTTCCTTGCTGTGTTGGTGGGAAACTGTCTGATCCCTCAAATGATATCTGTCAGGGCCTGAAACATTGCTTCTGGCAGGCGTGCCCTGGTGGCTTGGGTCGAGTCCACAGTACTGCCCCATAAACTCTATCCTCTGGACCGGGGACAGAGTCGATTTTGCTTTGTTAAGAAGGAGACCCAGATTGTCGAAGGTGGTTCTGATGAATCTGACCTGAGCTTCCACTTGGGTCCTGGAGCGGCCCTTGATCAGCCAGTCGTCGAGGTACGGAAATACCTGTACCTGGTGCCTGCGCAGGAATGCAGCAACGACTGCCATGCACTTGGTGAAGACTCAAGGTGCTGCTGACAGGCCGAACAGAAGGACTGTGAATTGGTAGTGGGTACTGTACACCACAAACCTGAAGTACTTTCTGTGGGGCTGAGTAAATGCAATATGAAAATACGCGTCCTTCAAGTCAACGGTGGCATACCAGTCTGCTGGATCTAGCGAAGGGAGGCTAAAGAGACCATGCGGAACTTGAGTTTCTTAATGAACTTGAGTTCTTTCAGGTCCAAGACAGGCCTGAGGCTGCCTTTGCCTTTCGGTATTAGGAAATACTGGGAATAAAAGCCCTTGCCCTTCTGCTCCTGAGGAACCTCTTCCACTGCCCCTAGCGATAGTAGTGAGCGAACCTCCTGTATAAGGAGTTGCTCGTGAGAGGGGTCCCTGAAGAGGGAAGGGGAAGCGGGGTGGAAGGGGCACAGAATTGGATGGAGTATCCTCTCTATCATGTGGAGCACCCAGTGGGGTCCGAAGTAATACAGGACCAAGCACGGTAGAAAGGGGATAGTCGTGATGAAAAGGTAAGGCGGGGTGGATCCAGATCTTGCTCTGGTGCGCCGTCCTCGACCGCACCTTCAAAAAGCTGGTTTGGCCCCTGAAGATGGCTTGGATTGTTCTGAGCCCTGGCCAGAGGGTTGACGCGGCCTTCTCTTGCCGCTCCGATTTCTCCTTCTGGAGTCATCTTGGCGGTTCTGATGATCGAACCATTGAGGAGACTGTGGACGGAAGTGTCTCTGCTGCGTTGAAGGCGTATAGAGGCCCAGGGACCTGAGGATGGCTCTGAAGTGTTTAAGGCTGTTTAGCCTTTTGTCTTTTTTTTCTGAGAAGAGAGTCTCACCCTCAAAAGGCAGATGGTTTGCTGTACATCGCAGGAGAGGCCAGAAACCTGGAGCCACGAGCCCCTTCTCCTAGCCACTCCTGTGGTCATAACCCTGGTGGCCACATCTGCTCCGTCAAGTACCACCTGAAGGGACACCCTTGAGATGAGTCTCCCTTCCTCAACCAACACTGAAAACTCGGCATGGGAATCCGAGGGGAGCAGCTCTGTGAATCTCGCCATCGCCGAGCAGGTGTAGGAGTACCTGCTGACAATGGCCTGCTGATTAGATATAGATCTTTCTCCCATAAAGGACAAGCCTTTTAGCCTCCCGATTCTTCGGGGAGGGCCCCTGGAAGCCCTGACGCTTGCGTTGGTTGGCAGCATTGACCATGAGAGAGTTAGGTGTGTGATGCGTGTATAAATGCTCATAACCCTTGGACGGCACAGAGTAGCGACTTTCGTTGCGCTTAGCTGTAGGGGCAACGAGGCTGGAGTTTGCCACAGAGTTTTCGTGGTGTCAGAGATGGTTGTTATGAGGGGCAGGGCAATACATGCAGGTCCGTAGGAGACGAGAATGTCCACCATTGGATCTGCATCCTCCACTACCTCCCCTGCCTGAATGCCCAGGCCCTGGGAAACCCTCTGCAATAATTTCTGCAGAACCCTGTTGTCCTCCATGGCCGGGGCTGTCACCATTCCCACCAACGCTTCATCTGGCAAGAACGAGACCCCCATGAGTGGTGGCTGCTCCCTTCCTGCCACACCGATAGGTCCCGCGGCACCCAGATGGTGTCATGCCCCTCAGTGTAGGGACTGCATACACCGACGCAGGCACCGCCAGTGCCGTCGGTGCCGATATCATTCTCAAGGTCTGAACTGCTGTTGGCGCCGGAGTTGATGTCGCCACTGGAGTCCTTGCTGATGCCGGGCCCCCCAGACCCGGTGCCGGCTGTGCTGGAGGCATCGAGATGGTAGTGCAGGGTGGTAATAGGCCTACCCGCAACCCTGCCAGTGCTGGCGGGGGGGACAAACAAGGCAGAGGCCACCGACGTTGCCCTGGAATGAGACTCTTGGCTGCTACCTTGGCTTTGATGAAAAGCCCAGGGAGTCCAAAAGGATCATTGCACTGGGGGCTGCCATTGGGCAGGCCACCGTGCTGGGAAAGGGTGTCGGTCCCGAGTTGACGTGGACCGTCTGTTCCTACTCCTCTGGGACTGATAGGAGCCTGACTCTGACTCCGAGGTGTCTGAAAACGATGACCACGGGGGAGCGGTACTTCTAGGCACCATGCTTTCGCACCAAGGCCTCAGGGATCAGCATGGCTGCTGGGTGTGCTCTGGTGCCGGGGATGGCGCGCCAGGGTTGGAGATCAGCTGGCCATCATAGTGGGCCCGGGGAACAACCGGTGCTGGTGACCTGTCCCGTTTGGAGGAGAGAATGCTGCCATGAGGTGAAGCAGTTCTTGGGCTGCTTCAAACGCCTCCGGTGTCAAAGAGAGGTGCAGCTCACAGCTCGGCCTTGGCGAGCGAGGAGGGTCCAGACTCAACTGCCCTTCTATGAGGGCAGGAGTCAGCACAACCATCGCCGGTGGAGCAGCACTAGTGTGGCCCAACTTGGGTCTAACAGCGGCAGGCTCCTTAGGCCTAGAAGGGGGAGAGTGACCCCTCTCTGGCCTCCTCTTTTGCGGCACCAGCGATTGTGAGCAGTGCCTCCATGGGGCATGTGAACCTCAAGTGGAGCCGTGACGGTGCCGTGAGTCCTTATCCTTACCCGGCACCGGTGCTGACAGTGCCGGTGCACTCCGCACCGAGGAGGAGATACTCAACACAGGGTCCATCGACCCAGAGTCGGACTGGGGGTGGAGTGCTGCCTCCATCAACAGGACCTTCAGGCACTGCTCTCTATCTTTTAAAGTCTTGGACTGAAAGGTCTTACAAATGGCACAATGATCCTTCTGCTGGCCCTCTCCTAAACACTTTGGACAAGAGGTGTGAGGATCGCTTCTGGGCACACTCTTGCCACAGGCTTCGCTGGCTTTGAAGCCTGGAGACCCCTGCATGTTCCAGCATCAGGATAGCGTAGGAGGGAATTCTCCCCCCGCAAAGGAGACCTATGTAACACTAAAGAACTACCAACTACTAACTATTAACAAAATGGAAAACTAATGGAGAACAACGTAAGAAACTGCTAAATGCGCTTGTCAAGACAACAGCAAAGGGAAGTTCCAGCTAACTGTCACTGATGGTAAGAAGGAACTGAAGGGGTGGCAGGCTGGCAGGGCTATATATTGAGCGCCATGAAGGCGCGACTCCAGGGGCACCGAGGCCGACCTGACAGATGGTGCTAGGGAAAAATCTTCCGGCTACTGTGCACGTGTGCATGCACACACCTGATTGGAAATTACGTGAACAAGCACTCGAAGAAGAATCGAAATTTCCTGTACCCACTCTGCTCTAACTCGCTCAGAGTGAGCAATGGTGGAGTTGTAGTACAAGCATACTGGACCCAATACAGTAGGCTCAAATGAGACTGCATTCACTGCATATTCTGCCCTTTCTGAGCTTAAAAGATGTCTGTGCTGATTCATAAATGAAGGACTGTGTTAAGATGATACGTGGTAAGCAAGAAAATGTGGGTCTGGAAATTAATGAACCAAAATTGGTGTGTCAGAAATTAGGCCTAATTGGTGAATAAAATAATGTGGAATGGGCTGTTCCACTCACCATTCCCTCTGTGGGTCCTAAAAGAACAGACATTAGAGGGAAAAGAGGAAGAACAGACGGAGGCTACTGGGGCGAGCTTTGCCATCATGGCTACCACCCACACTGGGACCCCGGGCCTTCGTCATTCTGATCCTGAGAGATCACCTGAACCAGACCAGATCAGAGAGAGGGATCCAGATGACATTGCCAACCCCTACCAGCTTCAGCTGAATACCAAACACCCCTGAGATGAAACAATATGAAACTTTAACAATAGCAGTAACAACAGTAGCTACAGCCCATCTCAACTACCTTCTTCTTTTCTAACCAAGAGCTGTTATTACCATCTTTGATACCATCTAAAAGACTGTCAAGCAAGGGGAGTTTTCCTTCTAAAACTCTCAGGCTAAGGGAAAGAGAACCAGGGATGCTGTTAAAATGAAAGCCTTAATTAATACTTCACATTTCAACACTTTAACTGTTTTTCCTTCTTTTCTTTATCTTTAATAAAAGGTTAAAAGGATTTTTAATGGTGTTTGCGCCATGGTACTAAGCAGGCTGAGGTCTCTGTATACAAAACCTAACCCTTGTTTAACACTGTTTAATACTGGAGAGTGACTGGGTTATGTTAACACTTTGGATCATATATTTCATCCAAATAAATACAACAGTGCTTCTGCTGTGCCTATCTATTATTTGAGGCAGAGGTGTAACTGAGAAGAGAACATCATAAGTTGAAATATTTTCATAAAATTGATTTTGAGTGCATCAGTTTTGGGGTTTCCAACTTGAGATATTTTAAAGTAGTCAGACGTTCAGAGGTCAGGTGCTCAGCAATTTCTGAAAATCAGGTCCTCTAAGGCAGGCCCGCACAACTCATAAAGCAGCGAGGGCCATATTACTCCAAAGAAAACAGCTGAGGGACGAACCCCGCCCATCCTGTGGAAAAAACCCTCCGTCCCCAGCGCTGCCCTTCTGAAACAGCAGTATTGAACCTTGGTAATATGTTATAGCTGGCCCTAAAGTAGTACAAATAAGGTAAAAGAAAAATGTCTTTTTGCTAGAAGTAGAATAAGATCTTCCCCCCACTTTGTAATCAATTGCCCTGTTGAATGAATGAGGTGTGAATGAGGAAGGCGTGGAAGGCAGGCACCTCCAGACAGCTGCAACCCTTGGAGAGGGGATGGGAGCCAGACCAGATCAATAGAACAGGTCAGCTACTGACTCGCCGCTCGCCTCCTCAGCCCCCCCACCCCCGCTGCCAGCTCACCTGCCTCCCTGCCACTGCCCACCTGCTCGCCTCCTCAGCCTCCCTCCCCCAGCTCGCCTACTCACCCCCCGCTACTGCCCGCCCACTCACCTCCTGAGCCCCCGACCGCCCCAGCTCACCTATTCAGCCCCCCCCGCCCCCAGCTCACCTGCCCCCCCCCCACTGCCCGCCCGCCTCCTCAGCCCCCTACCCCCCACCGGCTTGCCACCGCCCCCCCCGCCACTGCCCGCCTGCCTCCTCAGGCCCCCACCCCCCCGGCTCACCTACTCAGCCCCCCATCCCCTGCCACCGACTCACCTGCCTCCCTGCCACTGCCTGCCCGCTCGCCTCCTCAGCCCCCCCCCCCCCCGCTGCCGGTTCACCTGCCCCCCTGCCACTGCCCGCCCGCCCCCTCCCTCACCCGCCGCTTGCCTACTCACGCCCTGCGGGCCACACAGTGAACCCACCAAATTCTGAATTCTGAAATTGGCTCTGCTGCTTGCCAGTTATATTGAAGTGAGGAGGAACCCCGTACAAAAATGAGGCTATTAAAACTGATGTAGGGGAGTCAGGAGTGAGAAAACGTAAGTTACCTTGGTATTGTTTTTATGTTCATCCTGACAGCCATTTTGGATAGCTCCTTCCTCTATACTGACATCACTGTTGGGAGCAAATGTAACACTACATGAAGGACACGTCTGCAAGAAGACAAAAAATTGAAAACAGAAATATTCAGATACCATCAGAACATTATGCATTTCACAACAGACTCATTTTCACTGCCACAAGTAGACTCTCAAAACTGTCCATATTCCAAGATTCCCTTTCAATAAGAATTGCATGATAGGATGTCCAACCATACTGCAATTTTAGTTGGATGCTGTGTAAGGCCACAAAATGCTATTGTGAATAATTGCTGTGTAGTTAAGTGAAAACTAAACAGCAGAACTGAAAACAATGAGCAGAAAGGGGAATGCCAGTGAACGATCCCAGATGTTCTTCTTACTTAAGAGTTTTATGGGTAATATTTACCTGAAGTACTGAGTATAATAGGCTATTATGCACTGTGTTTAATCCCTGTGAATTAATTTATAATGTATGGTAGTAGCATATTTAGACAGATGAGACATGCTTTTCCATGCACATACAGGACCAGATTCTCCAATGTGGTGTAGCTACTTTGTGCCAGTACATCCTGCTTCTAGAGAAAGCCCTACCACCTCATGCAATAATAGAAAGCTGCAACAGACATTGCCACCTACCTGGGCTGCTAGTACAAAGGCCAAGGCTGGGATAATCTTAAGCCTTAACAATCCTTGGTTGTAGTTTCAGCTCGTTAGGGCTGTTATAATAGCCAGCATAAGTCAAAGCAACCCTCAGGCTGCTCTAATTTATGCTGGGGAACCGACTGCACAGAACAGCCCCAGGATTGAGAGACTTCAATGGTAAACTTTGCACACCACCCACCCCCATCTCAATCTGTGTTGTATGGAGTCTGGCTCCATCCAAAGAACTGCCCCAAAGCTGTCACAAAGCATATTAAAAATCCTGTTTTGGTTGGTCTAAAAATCATAGTGCACAATTTAAAACTCTGTATATACACCCCTACCCCGATATAACGTGACCCAATATAACACGAATTCAGATATAACACGGTAAAGCTCCGGGGGGGCGGGGCTGCGCACTCCGGCAGATCAAAGCAAGTTCGATATAACGCGGTTTCACCTATAACGCGGTAAGATTTTTTGGCTCCCGAGGATAGCGTTATATTGGGGTAGAGGTGTACTGTACAGTACTGTATGTCATCTTCACACTAAAATAAAGTTAAATATGTATTAATATGTCACCTATAAGTTAGTGCAAGTGGCTCTCTACTCAGTGGCCTTTTCTTAAAGGACTCCTTGCCTCTAATGTGGACTCTGGATCAGCAGCATGATAGGGGACTCACAGGTGGAATACAGATAATAAACAGGATACTCTCCAATGGAACACATTAGAAATATTGTGCTGGACTGCATTTTTGCCATCTATGCTGTAAATTACATGCCAAATAACCGTTAGTGCAATGTTGAGACTGTACAGTTAAAAAAATCATAAAAATAAGAAAATATAAAAGTCAAGGCTTCAACAGGAAAGCAACTGGATTATGCTGAAATCCTGTATATACAGGGATACTGGTTAGTTACCATTCCCTCTTCCCCCCTTCCTCGAGGCCTCACTCCTCTCGATGGCCTCATCCTCCCACTCAGTGTTGAAACAATAATTAAAAACAGAAGAGCATCTGGAAAATCATGATATGATATGATATGATATGATATGATATGATATGATATGATATGATATGATATGATATGATATGATATGATATGATATATGCTCTAAACAGCTCTGTTTCTGCAAAGGAAAATCACTAAGCTATCACATTTTTTGAACATGTCAATAAAACAGCAGATAAAGGAGAAACAATTGACATAATTCACTTAGGCTTTCAAAAGGATTTAGAAAAGATCCCTCATAAGAGGCTACTAAAGAAACAATGTAGTCATGAGGTGAGAGGCAAAATACTGTCCTGAACCAAAAAGAGACAGGAAACAAATGGTCGATTTTCATCATGGCAAAAGGTGCCTACCTCATGGTTTCACACTAGGGACATGTCTACATTATGAAATTAGGTCGATTTTATAGAAGTCAATCTTTAGCAACCGATTTTTATAGTCGATCGTGCATATCCCCACAAAGCGCATTACGTGGGCGGAGTGCGTCCTCAATACCGTGGCTAGCATAGACTCACGGAGTGGTGCACTGTGGGTAGCTATCCCACAGTCCCCACTGCCCACTGAAATTCTGGGTTAAGCTCCCAATGCCTGATGGGGGAAAAACATTGTTGCGGGTGGTTTTGAGTACATGTCGTCAAGTCTCCCCCCCTTCCCTCCCTCCCACCCTGAAAGCCATGGCAAATAATCGTTTTGCACCTTTTTTCCTGGGTTATCCGTGCAGACGCCATAGCACGGCAAGCATGGAGCCCACTCAGCTGCACACTACTTTTGTGAGCATTGTAAACACCTTGCACATTATCCTGGAGTATATGCAGAGCCTAGCTAGGAGCCACCAACATGAGGAAGATTGTGAGGAGGACATGGACACAGACGTTCCTGAAAGCACGGGATGTGGCAATTTGGATATCATGGCGGCATTGGGGCATGTTGATACAGTGGAACGCCGATTCTGGGCCCAGAAAACAAGCACAGACTGGTGGGACCGCATAGTGTTGCAGGTATGGGATGATCCCCAGTGGCTGCAAAACTTTCGCAAGTGTAAGGCCACTTTCATGGAACTTTGTGAGTTAATTTCCCCCGCCCTGACGCGCAGGAATACCAAGGTGAGACCTGCCCTGACAGTTGAGAAGCGAGTGGCGACAGCCTTGTGGAAGCTTGCAACGCCTGACTGCTACCGGTCAGTCAGGAATCAATTTGGAGTGGGCAAATCTACTGTGGGGCCTGCTGTGATCCAAGTAGCCAGGGCAATCAATAATCTTCTGCTAACAAGGGTAGAAACTCTTGGAAATGTCAGGTCATAGTGGATGGCTTTGCTGCAATGGGGTTCCCTAACTGTGGTGGAGCGATAGACGGAATGCATATTCCTATCTTGGCACCGGACTACCTTGCCAAACAGTACATAAACCGCAAAGGGTACTTCTCAATGGTGTTGTAAGCACTGGTGGATCACAAGGGCCGTTTCACTGACATCAACGTGGGATGGTCGGGAAAGGTGCATGACGCTCGCATCTTTTGGAACTCCAGGCTGTTTGAACAACTGCAAGAAGGGACTTTCTTCCAAGACCAGAAAATTACCATTGGGGATGTTGAAATGCCAATAGTTATCCTTGGGGACCCAGCCTACCCCTTGCTCCCATGGCTCATGAAGCTGTACACAAGCAGCCTGGACAGCAGTAAGGAGCAGTTCAACTATAGACTGAGCAAGTACAGAATGGTGGTAAAATGTACCTTTGGACATTTAAAAGGGCGCTGGTGCTGATTTCTGAGTAGGTTAGACCTCAGCAAAAGCAATATTCCCATTGTTACTGCTGCTTGCTATGTGCTCCATAATATCTGTGAGAGTAAGGGGGAGACGTTTATGGCGGGGTGGGAGGTTGAGGCAAATGGCCTGGTGGCCAATTTTGAACAACCAGACACCAGAGCAATTAGAAGAGCACACCAAGGTGCGCTGCGCATCACAGGGGCTTTGAAAAACAGTTTCATGACTGACCAGGCTATGGTGTGACAGTTGTGTGTGTTTGTCTTTGATGCAAAGCCGCCCCCTTTGGTGAATGTACTTTCCTGTAAGCCAATCCCCCACCCCACCTTCGACCACAGCTGGCACAGGAAATAAAGTCACTATTGTTCTGAATCCATTCATTCTTTATTTATTAAAAAAAACTTGAGATCACTGACAATGCTGTCTAGTAAAAGGTAGCCCTGGTGGGGTGGGAGAGGAGGGAAGGACAAGGCCACATTGCTTATTGTAGCCACACTACAAATCAAAGCTGTTTGAATGACAGCCTTCTGTTGCTTGGGCCAACCCCCTGGAGTTGAGTGGCTGGGTGCCCAGAGCCTCCCCTCCAACGTACTTGGGCATCTGGGTGAGGAGGATATGGAATTTGGTGAGGAGGGCAGGCAGTTACACAACGGCTGCAGCGAGGGTCTGTACTCTAGTTGCCTTTCCTGCAGCTCTACCAGACGCCTCATCATGTCCGTTTACTCCCCCATTAGCCTCAGCATCTCCTCCTGTGTGTTCCGATCACGCTCACTGTATGCTTTCCTGGCCTCTACCACTGAATGCCTCCATGCATTCAGCTGTACCCTATCAGGTTCAGGAGAACTGCATGAGCTCTGAAAACAGGTCATCGCGAGTGCGGTATTTTTGCTTTCTAATCTGCGATAACCTCAGGGGCAGAGTTGATATGGGGAGCATAGAAACATTTGCAGCTGCAGAGGGGAAAAAGGGAGAGCAGAATTTAAGAAGATTCATTTCTGAGAGCAAAAGGGAGACTCTTTCACAGAGAATCAAGCAATTCACAGCAGACAGCACATGTGTTTTAAGTACAAGGTTGCATTTTGCCTTTTATATTGAGCACCTGCCGATATGGTGACACATCACACACGGCTGGGCAACAGAATTCAGTTTCCAGGCAGCCATGGTAAACCAAAGAGTACGAGGGGTTGGCTTCTTCCACATTCATAACATGTGGGAATGGTTTCAAACTGCAGTGCCCTCCTTTCCCATGCAACCAATGCCGGTTGGGTTTGCCGTTTAAAAGGAGGGGCTATGGTTTTGGGGTGGATGTGCAGGACACTCCTCCCCACCCCTGCGTGGCTATTCTCCGGGATGATCCCTTTTAGCCAAGCTCAAACAGCGCAGCATGACCGGGGTCTAATGTGCCAGGGATCACCAAACAGAGGGGATTACTGTTCCCTTACAAAAATTCCCCTATTTCAACCAGGTGAACATGAACGATATCAGTCTCCTGAGGCTGACACAGAAAGATAAAGACTGAATGTGAATGTTTCATGAATGTGACCAAAACCCAGGACCATTTGCTGCCATGTTTTGTGCTGCAAAGATTCCAGTCTACTTGCTACTGGCTTGGCGCGGTAAAGCATCCTACCGTGGAAGACGAAATAAGGCAGCCCTCCCCAGAAACCTTCTGCAAAGGCTTTCAGAGTACCTCCAGGAGAGCTTCATGGAGATGTCCCTGGAGGATTCCCGCTCCACCCCCAGACACATTTTCCAGTAGCTGTACTGGCCGTGAATGCATCCCAATTGTTCAGGGAAAATCAAACATTAAACACAATTGCTTTTAACCCCAGAAGTGTAGTTACAAATGTGCACTCACCAGAGGTGCTTCTCTGCCTTCAGGGTCCAGGAACAATACGCCCTGGGAGGGTATTGGCTCCAGGGTGAGGAAAAGGTCCTGGCTGCCAGGGAGAACGGATTCTCCGCTTGCCTGATGCGCATTTTCCTCCTCCTCCTCCTCATCCACAAAGTTCTCCTCCTTGTTGCATGAGGCTGCCACCTTGCAGGTGTCCATGGACAGTGGTGGGGTAGTGGTAGGGTCCCCCCCAGAATGGCATGCAGCTGACCATAGAAGCGGCATGTCTGGGGCTCTGACTCAGAGCGATCATTTGCCTCCTTTGTCTTTTGATAGGCTTGCCTGAGTTCCTTAATTTTCATGCGGCACTGCTGTGTGTCCCTGGTGTAGCCTCTGTCCACCATGCCCTGTGTGATTTTGGAATATATATCAGCATTTCTTCTGCTGGATCGGAGTTCTGCCTGCACAGATTCTTCTCCCCATACAGCAATCAGATCCAGTGTCTCCCGTTCGGTCCATGCTGGAGCTCATTTGCCATTCTGGGACTGCATGGTCACCTGTTCTGCTAAGCTCGCCACACTGACCAAACAGGAAATGAAATTCAAAAGTTCCCAGTGCTTTTCTTGTGTACCTGGCTAGTGCATCAGAGTTGAAAGTGCTGTCCAGAGCGGTCACATTGGAGCACTCTGGGATAGCTCCTGGAGGTCAATACCATTGAATTGCACAGCGCTGCATCTACAGTATCCCAAATTCGACCCAGGAAGGTCAATTTCAGCGCTACTGCCCTCATCGGGGAGGAGTACAGCAGTTGATTTTAAGAGCCCTTTAGGTTGGCAGAACAGGGTTGGTTGTGTAGACGCATTCCTTATAAAACTGACTTAACGCAGCTAAATTTTACCTACCCTCATAGTGTAGACCAGGCCTAGGTCCAGTGTTGTTTAATATATTTAACAACAATCTGGAAAAGGGAGTGAGCAGTGAGGCAGAAACATTTGCAGATGACACAAAGTAATTTAGGTTAGTAAAGTCCAGAAAAGACTGTGAGGAACTTCAGAGAGACCTAACTAAACTAAGTGAATGGATAACATGGATACAGATCAATTTTGATAAATGCAAAGCAATACACATTTGTATGATAAAATTTTGAACTACATTTACACCTTCCAGGGTTCTAAATAACTGTATCTGCATAGGTAAAGGATCTGGGCATCATTGTGAACAGTTCAAGGCCTTAATGTAGTGGTGGGCAACCTGCGGCCCATCAGGGTAATCTGATTATGGGCCACGAGACATTTTGCTGACGTTAACTGTCCGCAGGCACGGCCCCCCACAGCTCCCAGTGACTGCGGTTCGCCGTTCCCACAGCTCCCATTGGCTGGGAACGGCAAACTGTGGCCACTGGGAGCTGCGGGGGGCTGTGCCTGTGGATGGTCAATGTCAGCAAAATGTCTCGTGGCCCACAATCAGATTACCCTGATGGGTAGCATGCGACCCATGGGCAGGTTGCCCACCACTGCCTTAATGTGTAGCAAAAAAGATATGGCATGATTAGAGGAGCTTCAGAGCAGAGTGAGGAGAATTAGTAGCCTGGAAAAACTCATATGAAGAGAGATTTTAAAAAATGGGATTGTTTATCTCAGAGAGGACTTAAAATGTGGGGAGGGAGAACATGATAAAAGGATACAAAATAATGAAAAGTAGAGAGGAGATGAGAGATTAGAAGCCTGATCTATCCCAACATAAAAATAAGGGGGAATTCAACAAAACTTAAAAGCATATCATTCAAAACTGATAAAAGGAAATACTTTTTCACACAATATTAAAGGCACAACATCAAACTATCCCAATGACAAGGAAAGATAGGAAGAATTATAAGAAGCCAATATAGCTCCATCAGGAGAAGAAAATCAAAAAGGAATACCACAAAAAGTGGAAACATGATAAATTGCTAAGAAGGAGTACAAAAGAATTGCACAAACATGTAGGAACAAAATCAGAGAGGCTAAGGCACAAAATGAGTTACTCCTAGCAAGGGACAAAAAAAGGCAATAACATGATGTTCTATAAATATATTAAGAGCAAGAGAAAGATGAAGGAAAGCATAGGTCCTCTACTTAGCAGGGAAAGAGCTAATTACTGCTGACATCAAGAAGGCGGAGGTGTTTAATTCCTATTTTTGCTTCAGAATACTCAATCCAATTAATATTAATAAAGGGGAAGGAACACAAGCCAAAATAGGGAAAGAACAGGCTAAAGAATATTTAGGCAAGTTAGCTTTATTCAAGTCAGCAAGTTCTGATGAAATGCACCGCAGGTATTTAAGCTGAAACAATCTCAGAACCATTAGTGATTATCTTTGAGAACTCATGAAGGACAAGTGAGGTCCCAGAGGACAGGAGAAAGGCAAACATAGTACCTATCTTTAAAAAGGAGAACAATGAGGACTAGACCAGTCATTCTGGTTACTGGCCTTGCGGATGGGCGGAAGCTGTAGACATGACATATCTTCATTTTAATAAGGTTTTTGACATAGGCCCACATGATATTCTCATAAGCAAATTAGGGAAATGTGGTCTAGATGAAATTACTATAAGATGGGTGCAAAACTGGTTGAGACACCATACTCAAAGAGCTGTTATCAGTGGTTCACTGTCAAATTGAGTGGACATATGTAGCAGGATCCAAAAAGGGTCAGTACAGGGACTAGTACTATTCAATATTTTAATTAATGACTTGGATAATGTAGTGGAGAGTAGGTTTATAAAATTTGTGGATGATACCAAGTGGGAGGGGTTGCAAGCACTTTTGAATTCTAATCCTGTCCACTAAACCGGACAAATTGCAGAAGTGGTCTGAAATTAACAAGTTTAAATTCAATAAAGACAAGTGCAAAGTACCAAACTTAGGAGGGAAAAAATCAAACACATAAGTACAAAATGGAGAATAACTGTCTAGGTGGTAGTACTGCTGAAAAAGATCTCGGTATTATAGTGGATCACAAAGAGAATACGAGCCAACAATGTGATCCAGTTGCAAAAAAAGGCTAATATCATTCTAGGGTTTATTAACAGGACTATCATACGTAAGACATGGGAGGTAATCATCCTGTTCTACTCAGCACTGGTAAGGCCTCAGCTGGAGTACTGTGTCAAGTTCTGGGTATTCATACTTTAACAAACATAACGATAAATTGGAGAGCGTCCAGAGGAGAGCAACACAAACAATAAAAGGTTTAGAAAATTTGATCTATGAGGAAAGGTTAAAAAAACTGAGCATGTTTAGTCTTGAAGACTGTGGGGAGACCTGACAACACTCATTAAATATGTTATGGGCCATAAAAAAGAGAATGATCACTTTTTCTTCATGTCCATTGAAGATAGGACAAAAAATAATTGGCTTTATCTGAAGCAAGGGAAATTTAGATTAGATATTAAGAACAACTTTCTAACTATAAGGATAGTTACACACTGGCATAGGCTTCCAAGGGAGGTTATGGAATCCCTGTCATTTCAGGGTTTTAAGAACACTACAGACAAACACCTGTCAGGGATGGTTTAGGTATACTTTGTCCTGCCTCAATGCAGGAGGCTGGACTAGACGACCTCTCAAGGTCCTTTCCAGACATATATTTCTACAATTCTTTGCAATTAGACTATGGAATTCATTGCCACAGGATGCCATTGAGATCATGAATTTAACAAGGTTCGAGGAAGGATTGGACATTTATATGGATAACAAGAATATAAAGTGTTATAACAGTTAATAGTAACACAAAATTTGGATATGAAAACCCCATGTGACACTACACCCCATATTCATCCTAGTAATATTATTATTATATAATTATGGCATAATTGTGATGCATTTTGTACAAGGTGCCATTGGAAAAGTTATGATTTGCTGAATATGATTATCCTATTTCTATGCATGTATCATTTTTGTATCTGAAGTTATAAATATTGATTAGGGATCTGTATTTCAAATGGGCTTACTCTGGAAAACACCCACAGCCAGACTTTCAAGTACAATAATGAAGCAGCTAGATGGGGCTAATGGCCCATCAGCAAAGACAATGGACTGTGGAATAGCTTAACCTTCCTGCGGGCGTTTTGGACAGCCTGTAAGCAATGGCTGCTATAACACTGCAAGGGCATGTGACCAGACCACATGTCTCTGGACTCCATCTTGGACACAAGTGTTTTTTCCACAAACTAAGTTTGGGACAAAGGGTTCCCACCATATGCTAAAGCTATATAAGGCAGGGAGTGACATCATCTGTTGTTCTTCACTCCCCCACAACCGAACACCTGAGAGAAGCTCCTAAGAAAAAGGATTTTGAATGGGGGAGGGGATCCCAAGCTGCAAAGTAAATGCAGCTTGACCCTTAAGAATCTGCAAGCCTGCTTGTACCCCAGCAGTCAGGGTGAGGAACTGCTAATTCAGACCCAATCTATCTAGTATGTTAAGTGTAGTTTGCATTTCTGTTTATTTGCTAGGTAATCTGCTTTGATCTGTTTGCTATCACTTATAATCACTTAAAATCTATCTTTTGTAGTTAATAATTTTTTTGCTTTATCTAAACAAGTGACTTTGAAATAAGTACTTGGAAATTTTAGCTCAAGGGGCAAAGGCTGTTACATTTCCTCTCCACTTTGAGGGGGAGGCGAACTGGATAAGGATTTTGACCAGGGCAGGATGGTACAGCTGGGAAACTGGTGGCTATTTTGGCTGTAGACTTTTTATGTATTCATGCAGTGGCTGGTCAACCTGCACGTAACTGCAGCTGGGAGTGTCTACCTGTGTGAATGCTGGTGAAAGTGCTCGCTTGGAGGGCTTTGCAGCTTGTCACGGCAGCACAGTGTAGGAAGGAGCACAGGCTGGTGAGTCAGAGGGCTCAGGGGTACACCAGTTCAAGGTGGCACCCCGGGGGGAACGCGTCAAACCCCACGTTTCTGATTTTAACACAATTTAACTATTGAGGATTCAGATGTGGCCTTCTTGGGAGATTATCCCACATCGGCCTTTTGCAAATTTCTTGCACTTTCCTCTGTACTGTGTGGTGCTGGCCACTGTTGGAGACATGATACTGGACTAGATGGACCATGAATCTGACCCACTATAGTAACTGCTATGTTCCTATGTGGCTTTTGATGTCACCACACTTGCCAACAGATCACTGTCAGCTGTATGCACATCTGCCTTTGGAGACAGAATGCTAAAGTGGGCACACAAAATCAAGTCTTGTCAACCTACTGTACTGGAGAAGATCTTGACAGGGCTACCACCAAGCAGTTTTAGTTATCTATAACACACTTTCCCCAAACCCAGTATCCCAGGACCTCCTTCTCTGTTTGTTTTGAGCCCAGAGAAGTGTGTTTTGACCTTTTGGAGTTCTTTTTCCTTTGGTCCAAATATATCAACTACTCATTTGTGTGGCTTAACCTCTGATTTTTTATGGCCATTTTGTATCCTGTTTTCAGGATTCCCCTCTCACTCCTTCAAAAAGCTCTATTTAAGCAAGGCCCCACCCTTCCTCTTCCCTTGACCCAATGCCATTTGGCAATCATCTTTGTTATTTTGTAGAAGTGTGGGTCTGTACCCCTCAGATGCGTAGGAAAGGGGGATGGTTTCTCTTGGTCACTATATAGCAGCAGTTCTCAAAACTGTGGTACATATACTGCTGGCAATATGCAGGCCACAATTTAGCAGTATGCAGTTTGTTTCAAAAACCAAGATTAAGAAACTATTACAACAATGACTGAAATTATGAGGTGGTAGCCTCGTCAAGCATTTTTGAGTTTTAAATGTAACATGATAACACTGAAAGTCTGAGAACTGTTACTCCATGGAGTTTCTTCCAGGTCCTTATTCCCTAGGCTATTGGTCCACACAGTGGTTCAACAAGCCTATGAAGTTCTTTGCTTTTCAGATGGATGTTCTAGATTTTCTCAGCAAGTGAGCCATCATGCCTGCTCCTCCTGGGGTGAAGGGCTTACTTACAGAACTTCCTTATCTGCAAACAGGCAGATTTTGCCCTCTTTTTGAACTGTGATGCCTCAACAAATGACAACACAGTCAGAAACCCCAGAAAGTCTCAATTCTTAACTTCATTAATAACTGTAAACATTTATAAATACTTAGTGAATGTGTGTCCTAGACATTCTGAATAGTAGATGAATGAACTTTCAATGAATACCAGTGCAAGTAAAACCACATCTTAATTTTGTGTTAGAGAAGTGATACTAATATATTTTACAGTAGTTTATGATTTCTAATCATAGTAAAATATGAAGCTTAACAAAATACAGTACAAAAAACTTGGTACCAAAATAAGTAACAGATTACAATGTTTTATACAAGAGTCATCTACTTGACTCAGTAATTGCTATGTAGAGCCCTGCGTGGATACAAAATGTGTATCAGCATCTGATCCGCAATCCATAAAAATGGTCCAAGGATATCCGCATCCGCAGATATAAAGCGGTTATCTGCAGATTTGCAGGGCTCTAGCTATATGCAGTAAATTTAGTTAAAATTTTCTGCATCTTTCCTTCACCATCCTAATTCTGTACAAGTCCCACGTCCTAGCTCAACTGTGAGGTTTTGCATTTAAACTACAGCATATTATTGTTGAGGGGAGGCGAGTAAGATGCTACTGAAATGTTGTAACAACTTACATATTGCAAGGTACCTTTTCCCATTCTCAGGTGAAATTGAGAAGAGCCTTCCTTCCAGCCATAGGCGTGCACATGGGGTGTGCCGGGTGTGCCCAGGCACACCCTAATGCAGGGGTGGGAAAATGGCTCCACTCCCCGGTGCAACAAGCCGTGGGGTCCGCGCTCCCGGGCCGGAACGCCCGGCTGAACGCAGCAAGCCACCGGCCCCTCCCCCGCCTTTCCCCCTCCTCTGGAGCCAAGCTGCTGCATGCACAGCGCTCTGGGGGCCAGGGCTGCGCGGGGAGTCAGACACGCTCCCCCCTCCCATGGAGCCATGCCGCCGCATGCAGTGCTCCGGGGGCCGGGGCTGTGCACTCCCGCGGGGCAGTGTTTGGCTCTGCGGGGAGGCTAGGTGCCTCATCTCATGGTAAGGGGTCCGGGGTCAGGGGGGTTGGATAAGGGGTGGGGGCAGTCAGGGGACAGGGTGGGTTGGATGGGGGTGGGATCCCAGGGAGGTGGTGGTTAGGGGCGGGGGATCTCTGGAGGGGGCAGTCAGGGAGCAGGGGGAATTGGATGGTGCACGGGAGTCCCGGGGTCTTTCAGGGGATGGGCGGTGGATAGGGGTCAGGGCAGTCAGGGGACAGGGAGCAAGGAGGGTCCTGGGGGAGCAGTTAGTGGGGGGGGTCCTCTGGAGGGAGTGGTCAGGGGATGAGGAGCTGGGGGGGGCTGGATGAGTAAGGAGTTCTGGGAGGTGCTGTCAGGAGGCAGGGGTGTGGAGAGAGGTTGGGGGAGGCAGGGAGCGGGGGAGTTGTATGGGTCGGGAGTTCTGGGGGTCCTGTCAGGGGATGGGGAGCAGTTGGATAGGCGTGGGAGTCCTGGGGGTCTGTGTGGGGGCGGGGGTGTGGATAAGGGTCGGGGCAGTCAGGGGACAGGTAGGGGGTAGGGTCCTAGGGGGGCAGTCAGGAGACAAGGAGCAGGGAGGCTTAGGTAGGGGGTGGAGTCCTGGGGGCAGTTAGGGGCAGGGGACCCAGGAGGGGGTAGTCAGGGGACAAGGAGCAGGGAGTGTTGGGGGTTCTGAGGGGGGAAGTCAGGGGGCGGGAAGTAGGAGGGAGTGGCTGGGGCAGGACTAGGGCAGGGCAGGGGCCGGGCTCCCTGGGTGCACACCCTAATGAAATGGGCTGCGCACGCCTATGCTTCCAGCTCTGCTGCCGAAGAATCAAAAGACAGCTGGGTGCTCAGCCCCCCTGCCTTACTCCCAGCTCCAGGGGGCCTCTCAGGTTCCTAGATCTGGGGAAGTAGATGTGAAGGCAGAGAGGCCAGGGATCTCAGTTTGCCAGCCCTCTGACAACATTTTTGTCAATTTCATTTACAAAGTGCAAGTGAAAAAGCATTTTTAGTCAGAAAATCATTCTTAAGAAAATTTTTCTACCAGCTCTTCCCACACTGCCAATGTTGTCTGCTTTGCATTTAAAACAGTAAGTGTTGGATTGATTTACAAATTACATTGCCAGGCCCTGAAAGACTACAAACATGCATGGGAGAGAAGCCATCTCCCTGCTAAAATCAAATCATGTTTGCAGCAGCAGCAAGTAATTAAATTGTAGTTTATTTTACTATAAAGCCTACTCTGGCTTGCTTGGCAAATTAAGCAATCACTTACTTTTCCGGTAAAAATAACTGCTATTGAACCATCTGACTACCTCCAGTCACGAAAAAACCTATGATGAGAGAGAGCACTAACAGACAACACATTCAAAGCTAAGTCTCAGGCACACTCAGTAGTGCACTCTCCATGATTTCATTCTCCTTCCTGTTAAGGCTTTACGTCTGTGCCAAGTCAACCAGGCCCAAATTCGTCCCCTCAGTTTGGCAGCTCAGTTCTATTGCTCTGCTTAGTCCCTTCTTTTTTTGCCCTACTCTGCTCTCATTGGCAATTCAGTTCTATTGCTCTGCTTAATTCTTTCTCCTCCTCTCATGCCTGAAACAGCTCAATTTTTTACACCTCTCTAATTAGTCTCCTCTAGACTCTGTCACTTCCAGCTGTTAGCACAAAACTGCTGAGATGGATAACACTCAGTGGTCCCTCTGTCTCGCTGTCATTGTATGGCAGACAGAAAACCTAATACTTGCTCTGTTCTATTGTCCTGGGTTTTTAGTCAATATGATTTTCCTAGCCTGGATGCTACAGCTTAGACTGAGATACAGTAGGAGACAAAAACAACTTAAGTCTGGCTAGGTAGAATATATGAGAGAGAGAGAGAGAGAGAATATAACAACATAAGAATGGCCATAGTGGGTCAGACCAATGGGACATTTAGCCCATATCCTGTCTTCCAACAGTGGCCAGTGCCAGAGGCTTTAGAGAGAATGAACAGAACAGAGCAATTACTGAGTGATCCTTTCCTTGTCATCCAGTCCCAGGTTCTGGCAGTCAGAAGTTATGGGACAACCTTGTGCATGGGGTAGCTTCACTGACCATCTTGGGCCATTAATGGACCTACCCTCCATTAACTTATCTAATTTTTTTTAAACCCAGTTATACTTTTGTCCTTCAAAACATCCCATGGCAACAAGTTCCACAAGTCAACTGTGTGTTGTGTGAAGAAGCATTTCTTCCCCCGCCCCCCCGGCTTTACGGTAGCAGCAAAATGGAGGTGGCATAAACGTTTTCCTGTCAACTCTACTCCACCGCAAAATGCATTTTGCATTGAGGAGCTGCTCTCAGGGCTAGATTCGCTGGTTTTATGTATGACTGCAATCTGCTGGCAGTGCAGTCCAAGTGGCCATATCACTCTGGAAGATCTGGTCTTCAGTTGTCTAACTCCATCAGCTGGCTAGGAGGAACCACAACACAAGTGCAAGGAAAGAATAATAATTTGTTCTCTATCAATTTAGTTTTGAGATGAAATAATACAGTGTAACAATAAACAGAATCCACATTTCCTAGGCTACCTTTTCTTTCTTCTTAAGAACGTTTGTCATTTTCAATACTCAGAAAGTAATTCATACAAATTACTGCCCTTATCTCTATATAACTTGAACTAAGTTTCTAAAGCAAGCAGCTAAGTAAAATATAATGTCCTAGCCTACCAGAGCACATTTATCTATTTTACAGCAACTGACACGGAGAGCAATTCACATAGACTAACCCTACAATCACTGACTGCACAGGGAGTATTGTCTTCCCTGGGTTTACTGATATCTATTGCATATTCATGAGCAAAATTACTCGATTACTAGATTGCACATACTTTGAAGGCTCTTGTGGGAGAGAGAGAAAGAGGAAGAAACAGGAGAGGGAGCCAGTGTCAGCCGAGAAAGGAGAGAATTTGATAGTGTGAAGTCTGAAGCATGAGTAGTGGTATTCCCATCCCTCAACAGAGAATAGAAAAGTAGTAGCCCAGGAGTTAGAAATGAGCTAATGGAGTGTGCCAAAGTACCTACATCAAGCACAGATACATTTTCTTTTAACATTCTGTTCAGACTGTTGAAAGAGGAATTTGTTAATTTGTCTATTCATAGAATCATAGAATATCAGGGTTGGAAGGGACCTCAAGAGGTCATATAGTCCAACCCCCTGCTCAAAGCAGGATCAATCCCCAACTAAATCATCCCAGCCAGGGCTTTGTCAAGCCTAACCTTAAAAACCTCTAAGGAAGGAGATTCCACCACCTCCCTAGGTAACCCATTCCAGTGCTTTACCACCCTCCTAGTGAAAAAGTTTTTCTTAATATCCAACCTAAACCTCCCCCACTGCAACCTGAGACCATTACTCCTTGTTCCGTCATCTGATACCACTGAGAGTAGTCTAGATCCATCCTCTTTGGAACCCCCGTTCAGGTAGTTGAAAGCAGCTATCAAATCCCACCTCATTCTTCTGCAAACTAAATAATACCAGTTCCCTCGGCCTCTCCTCATAAGTCATGTGCTCCAGCCCCCTAATCATTTGTGTTGCCCTCCGCTGGACTCTTTCCAATTTTTCCACGTCCTTCTTGTAGCATGGGGCCCAAAACTGGATACAGTACTCCAGATGAGGCCTCACCAATGCCGAATAGAGGGGAATGATCACGTGCCTTGATCTGCTGGCAATGCTCCTACTTATACTTATTCTGAACTACAGATATTTTAAAAATTATTTGTTCAGCAGCACATCTGAAAACTCACCACATTACTTCAAGGCTGATTTGTCAGGTGCTTGGATAAATAGCTTTGAATTTATTTTTCTTTATTCATAGACCAAACTGACGTTTTGAATAAAAAATAAACAAAGCATGTAAGCAAGCAAGCAACAGAAGGTCTCTGTGATGGGGTGTTCATTTTACACAGGATTAGAAGGGGTTAAATTAACTGCCCAGGCTACGGGTGGAGGAGTAGCCAGGGAGCAGGGAGTTGATTAAAGAAGGCTCAGCTGGGCAGGAATAGGCTGGGCCTATAAAGCCCAGGAGCTGAGACCTGACAGGGCTTTGGGGAAAGGGCAGTGACTCCCTGGGAAGGGGGAGTGTTTGGGGGCTGCAGGAAGATAGTCTGCAGTCTCCCTGGGAAAAGGGATGAGGGAACGGGTTTGGAGCTGGTACTCCCAGAGAAGGGGGGGAACCAGGAATAGTAGAAAGCAATTCTCAAAGGAGCAGTGAGGGTTGAGAGGGCAGAGCCCAGAACTACTGAGCTGAGGGTCCCTGGACTGGAACCAGATGTAGCGAACGGGCCTGGGTTCCCTTACTGGCCACTGGAGAAGTGGCACCATCAGGGAAGCACAGGAGAAGTCTACCTGGGACTGTCTGCATAGAAGGACTTCGGGTAACCATGGAAGGGGAAAATATGGAGGCTGATTCATGAAGAGGAGGCTGCAGTTCTTGGAGTAAGGTGAGTCCACAAAGTGAGAGGAAGGCGGGAAAGGCACCACCTGAAAGAGGGTGCACCAACTGGCAGAGCTACCGTAATCCCCAGGAAGGCCAGCAGGACGCACCACCGTGGTAAGTGAACCCCATCACAGCCTCTCTTATCCCTATGCCCATAACTTGCTTCATAACTCTAGGGTTCTAAAAATACTTTGCCTGAATTAAAAAAACAAAACAAATAACCCCAACAACAACAATAAAAACCAACAACCCTAACCTTGGGTTTCTCAGAGTGTTTGAGAGTCTTTGCCAAGTCACCAATATTCTCAGCTGATGACGCTCCCTGTATGTTGGCTCCGTCTCCTGCCTCCAGATCAGTAACCAATGTCTGTGAACAGCTGCAATGGGACTCCTTCACTTTCTGACCAGATATCAGGTAAGTCTTCAAACCTATGGAAAAATTACACAATTAAAAAGTCATTTATGGAAGCAGTTCTTAGTTTTTCATTCTTTGATTTCTTAGATACACAATATGGATAATAGATTTCCACACCTGATGAATCTCAAGACTCAATGATAAGGTAGAAATAACTATCATTTGTACACAAACCTGAAAAGTTTGGATAATATTAGCTTTAACGTGTTGGGAGTTACATTTTTCTATTGTATCGGGAAATACATGATCCTAGGAAATCCTAACAAATTGTAACAACTGTAGAGATGGTTGAAGGATGCATACTTTATTCTGCTCTCCCTCTTGTACTCATTTAGACAAAGCTATGGCATATGCATGGGACTAGAAGTCAGAAACTTCAAAATTCTAATCCAAGCTCTGAAACCAACTCCTTCAGTGGCCTTTGGTAAAATATTTATGGCCTCCTTTTCACAGATATTGAGGGCATGTCTACACTACAAAATTAAATTGCTCTAACTTACATCACCATATAGCCACTACAGTAATTACATCGCTTGTGTGTGTCTACACTTTACTCCTGGTGTTGGCAGTGCGTGTCCACACTGTCAATGTGGGACGGCTTCTGAAAGCCAGTAACAGTTGATGTAAACAACAACACAGTGTGCATCGACCTAACTACATGGATATTGATTCTATACCTCTCATGGAAGTGGAGTTATTAAGTTGGTGTAACGAGCGTGTTACCTCAGCAGGAGTGAAATTTTAGTGTAGACATTTATAGAATAAAGTTGACCTAAGCTGCTTTGTGTTAACCTAATTCTGTAGTGTTCTTAGGGTCATAGATGGGTGCTTAACTTCCTTCGGTTTCGTCCACATCCAAAAGTTGTACTGATTTAACTAGGGGTATGTCTACACTGCAAATGAAGGCGTGATTGCAGCATACCTATGCTATCTTAAATCTAACTAGCAAGGCCAAAAATAGCAGTAAAGACATGGCATCATGGGCTTCAGTATAGGATGGGGTTTATGCTGCCACATATTCACTAGCCATGCTAACGAGATTAAAGCTAGTGCAGGTATGCCTACTTAAGATACAATCATACCTCTGATTGCAGTGTAGACATACCCTAATTTATAAGCCGAGAACTGGCAGAGATGCATTGGCAATTCATAGATGTTTTTGCCATTCTAGTGTTGGGTGTTCGGAAATGTATATATTTTTAAAGAATTGTATGTGCTACATGCATTTATATAGTTTGTCCAAAAATATTTTAAAAATAAGTAAGTGAGGCTTAATGGTCACTCCATTTGGTGTTTAAGAACATAAGAACAGCTATACTGGGTCAGACCAAAGGTCCATCTAGCCCAGTATCCTGTGTTCTGACAGCGGCCAATGCCAGGTGCCCCAGAGGGAATGAACAAAACAGGTAATCATCAAGTGATCCATCCCCTGTCACCCATTCCCAGCTTCTGGCAAACAGAAGCTAGGGACACCATCCCTGCCCATCCTGGCTAATAGCCAGTAATGGACCTATCCTCCATGAACTTATCTAGTTATTTTTTTAACCCTTCACAACATCCTCTGGCAAAGAGTTCCACAGACTGACTGTGCATTCTGTGAAAAAATACTTCCTTTTGTTTGTTTTAAACCTTCTGCCTATTAACCAGCACTTCATGCATTTCAATATAAAGACTATTTGATATCCATATTCTGTGAGGATCCAATTGTTTTATTGTAGACTCAGCTACTTATGAATCTTATGGATTTCTGTAGCCTATCTATGGATTCCGGGGCAGACCTTGTCTCCCCTTCCTCTCCAGTCAGGTAGTTCATGAGCTCACAGACAATTATGCCTTTAGATGGGGCTCATCTGCATGGCCCCTCAGTGTAATGTGTTGTCACTAGTTCCCCATAAGCCACTGTGGTTTAACAGTGAGTTCTGACAGTTGCAATAGCTAAACCGTAGACTGGAAAGGAGATGGCTAAAGTACATCACCACTCTGGGCTTTGACCTCTGTCTAGCTTGGATGCTTAAGGCAAGTGAATTAGCCTTAAATTCCATTATTGACAGGCATTATGAATGTCTCACTTAATGAGGAAGGGCACTAACCATCCCTGAATACTGAGGGTCACCTTTCTCCTCAAGAAACCAATCACTTGACACTGGAATGTTTGTCCACTATTTCCCAGTTGCAAACTCACCCTTTCAAAGAGAAGAATGAGGGCTATTCAATTCCAGGTTCACTTGGAACAGCAATGATATCCTAGGTAAGTTCCAGACTCGACTGGGCCTTTAAACTGTGCTCATGAAGACCACGCATGATCTCCTGCTGGTTTTACATCAGGGTCAGCTGGCCATTTTGGTCATAGTGGACCTCTGAGCAACTTCTAATATGACTGACCACAGGCTATTGCTTCAGCAACTGAGTAACATTACTGGTGTCTCTGGAATTGTCTACCAGTGGTTCTAGTTATTCCTAGAAGATAGAAATTAATCTGCAATTGTGCATACTCATTGAGAAACGTGGTGTCATTAAAGGTTCTATTCTATTTTACTTTTTGGTCAAATAGATAAAGGCTCTTAATGAGATCATTTTTTGAAACCTGAGCTAAAGTATCATCATTATGTTGACAATAAACAGCATTGTATTTCTCTTGCCCTGAGGATCCTGCAATTGTTTCTCTGTTCTGGAAGAATTCTTCAAAAATACTGCCAGCTAGATGCACTGGGGCTGATTTATTCTCAACCGTAGGAAGACTGGATTCTTACTTTTGGATAAAATCTGTCTTATAAGAAGGCTCACTCCCCTTCATGTCCTCACTTGTTGGGCAGATTTTCTTCAGATACAGAGAATTAGGTTAATTTTAGCAATTTTGGACCATGCCTTTCAAATGGAAAATCATGTGTCTGATGTGGTAGAGAAGTGTTGTTGTTTTTCCTTCTGTCGTGCCATTCAAACCAGTTGAACCTTTATTTATTTCATGACAGTTTTACACTATCAGTATATCTGCTTGTGATAATGATTTAATTATTATAACACCGTGTTCACTTGACTGTGGGGAGGGCTGTTCAGTTACTTGCAAGTTGATAAAAATGTAGGACTTTAAAGTCCTTTTTCTAGCCCTTACCTATGTCTGGCTTGGGCTGGCTACTGTATATCTGACACTGGCTCCTTGAGACTTGTACTGATGGGCGTGCACTTATGTGCAGCTCTTTGAAGGAACCCATCACAATAATCAGTCAGCAAGCAATTACACTTTTATTATGGGAGCTTTGCAGCAGGAACTCACTATCCACTAAAATTTGTTCTCTCCCCCATTTTTAAAAGTCCCCTTAAAGTTGTTGTGCTCATTTATTATCTTCCTGTCCAATGCTTTTCTTCCCTTTTTAAAAATGTGCTGCCACCCTTTGTTTTGTATGTTAGGGCAGTATTTTATTCTGTTTTTATAACACTATTTGTTTCTGTTCTGTTGTACAGCACTTGAGCTCTTTGACAATATTTTTGTATGTGTTATGTAAATAAAATTATCTCCAGTTTGAGTTCTGCATCCAACAAAAAAGTGAAAAGCCTGTACTGCAGTAATTGAAAACTTGTTTGGAAAAGCAGCTTCTCAATTCTTCACAACCTTTAACCACAATGGATTGTGATTCCTCTATCCCCATTCCACCCTTCGTACTTCCTATAACTTGTAAACCCTACAAACCAAAAGTAGTTTTTGTAACATTTGACACTAAGAAGTATTTTCACACACATGGCTTTGTCCCTTATGTTTTAGTTCTAGGGTCTAAGTTTGTTAAAATAGTTGATTATTGGCCCTAAGAAAGGGAACCTAACCTATAAAAAAAACACCGCTTACCACCTTCTCTGTCCTCCTAACTCCCATCACACACACTAATCAGGAAGCATAATACAAAATGTTTGATTCAATAGACACACTAATACCACCATTCTGCAAACACTTAAATAAATGTTTTACTTTAATAATGTCAAAATTAATTGCACTACTCATATGCTTAAAGTGAAGCACGTGTGTTTGCAGGATCAAGGCTTAAGGAAGCAAATTAGATGGAAATCTTGTAATTATTTGAAAATTAACAAAAACGTTTTAAAATCTTTAATCATCATAGTACTTTCCTAGTTGACCTTTTCCACATATTTATTTGTATTGGTTTTGTTATTCAATTTCTGCTACCCTAACATAATGATACATGCTTTGCTCTATTTTGCCAGTGATTCTAATTAAAGTGCTTAGCAAGAGAGCGTCTGTGGTCAATCTAATTAAAGATTTTTTTAAATCAAAGCTGACAAACAATGCTTGTTCATTTTGTAAAGCTTATCATTTATTATTTATTATGATTGATAAATTGATGAAACTCTCTCAAACCCATTATAAAAAGGCATCGTTTTCTCCTTTTTTCTCCCGCAATTCTAGCCAGTAACTACAATCAACATTTTATTTTGTCGCATTGAAGAAAAAAAAAAAAAAGGATAGAATACCTAAAATATTCAGACCAAACAACCCACAGCAGGCTTAATCAGTCAAGTACTGTAGCAGTATTAAATCAGTCTGCTACCAATAAGGGGGAAGGCTGTTATTGTATGTATAACACCGCAAGCATTTGGTGCGGTATTTGTATATCTTGCTGCCCAACACAGCATATATGAATTAGTCCGTCACAGTAAAGCAAATTCTACGATATGCTAGCATTATTACATTCATAGAAGAAACCTCAAACATTTTTATTAAAAAAGTTTCCTCTCTAATTTACTCTGTTCATTTCTTCTCTACCAGACCTATTCCAATTCACTGTTTAAAACAATGCCACTTCATGTGGTTTTACAATGAAAATCTACATTACCAAGCCTTCTCCAGCATCTTATTTTATCTCTTTATTAAGAGAGGAAAATTATTTCACAAAAACCTCTCTGGGATGTCAAATATTTGGAAATCTGTTAATCTCTATATCATATGTTGCACATCTAACTGAAAGAACACCCTGCTCTAATTTACATTTTATTCTATCCTCTGAAGAAATGGGCACCTTCAGCTATTATCTATGAAATATACAAATTGTTTCCTTCACTTGTCTTCATAGGGACTGGAACATGGGGTGCTGCTGCACCCCCTGGCTTGAAGTGGTTTCCATCATATACAGGTTTTACAGTTTGGTTCAATGTCTCTCAGAACTCCCACTATACAAATTGTTCCATCACTCCTGCTTGTCTTCATGTTATACAAGTTTGAAAGTGAGTGAAAAGTAACAGCTTCTCCCCTGTACCCCCTGAAAAATCCATTAATAATGACTGAGACACTCCTGCTATGAGCTCATAGGTGTGAACATTTCAAGACCAGGTGGCATTCCACTAGTGGAACTAATTCCAACCGATGACCTGCTGCAGTCTTCAGGGCATGAAATAAACGTATTGATTTGGTCAGACTTTTGATGAAAACAACTTGATCATGAGAGAGCAACTGGGCTGCAGGTGTTTCCTGGTAGCATTACTTATCATGAATTTCAGGCTATTCTTTTTCGGTAGTTTAGTATCTGATTTTTGTAGGAAGTTATTTTTGTCAAGAGCCCAGATATTAAATTTAGAAAGAGAGAGAAACTTTAGAGGCTCACAACTGTCTGTTAGTAGCATAATATGCTCACAAGAAAGGGATTATAGTTCAGAATTTCTCCTGACTGGGTTGGAGGCACTCTAGGGTTCTGTTTTGGGGATGAAGTTTCTCCACAATCTTTTATTTGTCTTAAAAACAAACAAACAACAACAACAAAAAAACATCCTAAATCATTTCCCGCTACCTCTAAAGCAGTGGTTTTTAACCTTTTTGCGGACCCCTAAGAAAATCTCAAATGGAAGTGCAGACTCCTTTAGAAAATCACTGCTCAAAAGTATCCGTGTATCATTCCTTTAGTCTTCCAATCACCAGAGAGTGAAAAACAACTGGTTTCCAAGCCCAGTCCAGGGAACAAGAAAACTAGAACCCAAATTTTGATTCCCCCATGTAATGAAATATGTTACCATCAGACCTCTCTGGAGCAGTCTGGAGTTGCTCTTTAAGGTCTCTAATGTACAGACATTTTTGGAGATCAATATGAGATGGAAAACAGTGGCAAAAAATTACCTCCAGGACACAACTACTCCTATTATTAATTCATTAAACTAATTGTTTTCCGTTGGTATCTAACGTCTCTCTTTTACCTGCCAAGCCAGGTTTATTTAAGTTTTTCTTTTAAAACCTGAATATTTTCAGGTTTTTCCAGTAACAATTACAGATGTTTATAATGAACAATAATATTATGCCTGCTATCACTTCCATTAATTTGTGTGTCCTTTGGATTTTGATATTTAAATCTTTTGTACTGTTACTGCTGTGTCTAAGAAGATTATCAGCTGTCTGAGCCTCAAAATCAAATAGCTGCTAAAGCTCTTCAAATTTACTTGAAGTGTCTCCCTAGAGTAATATACCCACTACTCCAAAGAGCACTGGAGCTCCTTTCTATCAGACAGATTAGTGGTAATTCAGCAGTACATATTCTTCTGATATTTATTATAATGGACATCAATATTTTAGAAAGTTTAACTATTCAGGGGAAAAATATACACAGATAAGTACTCAATGAAGTGCCCAATCAATCTTCTTTTAAATACATTAACTAGTTAAAGTGAAGTGGGCATAGAGTATTGGCTTTACAGAAACCATAGTACAATCAAAAAAGGCAGATACACCGCTACCTCGATACAACGCGACCCGATATAACACAAATTCAGATATAACGCGGTAAAGCAGTGATCGGGGGGTGAGGGGTGAGGGCGGGGCTGCGCACTCCGGTGGATCAAAGCAAGTTCAATATAACGTGGTTTCACCTACAACGCGGTAAGATTTTTTGGCTCCCGAGGTCCGCGTTATATCGAGGTAAAGATGTACTACTTTTTCTAGTGGTAAGTGACACTTGCAGGCAAACACAAACCCATGAAAAAACACATCTAAAAGAAGCTCTATAAACCCACAATGCAGAATCCTGCTTGAATCTGCAATGACTAGAAGATGAGAGAAAGGAACTTTTATTTCTTGTAAAATAGTTCTCAGGATGTTTCCACATTTTTCTGGGACTACACAATTAACCTTCTGATCAACAGGCAGAGACAGAAAAAAAATGGTTACTCACCTTCTCATAATTGTTCTTCAAGATGTGTTGTTCATGTCCATTCCAATAAGGTGTGCGCACACCGCATGCATGATCGTTGGAAAGTTTTCCCTTAGCAGCACCCCTGGGGTTGCCGTGGAGCCCCCTGGAGTGGCATCTTTATGGCACTCAATATATGACCCTGCTGACCCGACCCCCCTTTAGTTCCTTCTTGCCGGCTACTCCGACAGGGGGGAAGGAGAGTGGCTATTGGAATGGACGTGAACAACACATCTTGAAGAACAGTTACGAGAAGGTGAGTAACCATTTTTTCTTCTTCGAGTACTTGTTCACATCAGTTCCAATCAGGTGACTCCCAAGCTGTACCCTGGAGGAGGGCTCGGAGTCAAGGAACTACTGATTGGAGCATCACTTTGCCGAAAGCTGCATCATATCTGGAATAATGGGTGATAGAGTAGTGAGAGGTGAACATATGCGCCGATAACCAAGTAGCTGCTCTGCAGATCTCCTGTACTGGGACTTGGGCCAGAAATGATGCTGAAGAGGCTTGAGCACTTGTGGAGTGAGCCGTAATAGGCGGAGCTAGGGCCTTGGACAGCTCATAGGAATGTGTGGAAACAGTCTGTGATCCAAGACGAAATACACTGAGAAGAGATCGGGCTCCCTTTCATCTGATCTGCCAGTGCGACGAATAGTTGGTTCGATTTTCTGAACAGCTTAGTACGCTCGATGTACAATGCCAACGCTTTCCAGATGTCCAGTGAATTAAGCCATTGTTCACAGGCACTGATGCGAGGCTTGGGATAAAACATGGGCAGGAAGATATTTTGGGTGGTATAAAAATGAGACACCAGCTTGGGCAGAAAAGCCGGGTGAGGCCTGAGTTGCACCTTGTCCTTGTGGAAGACCATATAAGGTAGATCAGAGGTTAGTGCCTTCAGCTCAGACACCCTTCTAGCTGATGTAATAGCGAACAGGAAGGCCACCTTCCAGGACAAATAGAGCAAAAAGCAAGTTGTCAGTGGCTCAAAGTGGGGCCCCATAAGCCTGGATAATACCAGGTTAAAGTCCCACACCGATACTGGCTGATGAATATGCAGGTATAACCTTTCCAGCTCCTTCAAGAAACGCCCCACCATGGGATTGCTGAATATGGAACGGCTGGACGCTCCCGGGTGGAAGGCCGAGATGGCCGCGAGGTGTACCTTAATAGAGGACGGTGCAAGGCCTTGTTGTTTCAGGTGTAGAAGGTAATCAAAGATGAGTGAAACTGGTGCATGTAAGGGAGGTGTATGATGCTCCTCACACCAGCATGTGAACCTTTTCCATTTGGCTAAATAAGTGGCCCTGGTGGATGGTTTCCTGCTGCTGAGAAGGACGTTCCTCACAGGACTCGAGCACAAGAGCACTGTTGGATTTAACCATGAAGCTTCCAGGCGGTGAGATGGAGGGACTGAAGGTCTGGGTGGTGAAGGCAACCGTGGTCCTGTGTGATTAGGTCGGGCAGAGTGATAGAGCTATCGGGCAGTCCATTGACAGCTCCAAAAGTGTGGTGTACCAATGCTAATGGGGCCATGCTGGAGCAAGGGGGATTACCTTCACCTTGTCTCTGCAGATCTTGAGCAGTACCCTGTGCACGAGAGGGACTGGTGGAAAAGCATACATGAGGTGGTCTACCCAGGGTAATAGGAACGCATCCGAGAGGAAGCCCAGGCTGTGGTTCTGAAAGGAGCAGAACACTGGGCATTTCCTGTTGTTCCTGGTGGCAAAGAGATCAACCTGGGGAAATCCCCACTTTTGGAAGATGGAGTGAATGACATCCAGTCGAATGGAACACTCGTGATTGCGGAACAATCTGCTGAGGTGGTCCGCTAGTTCATTCTGCACACCTGGGAGATAGGACGCCTCCATATGAATGGAGTGGGCTATGCAGAATTCCCAAAGTTGAAGGGCTTCTTGACATAGGGGAGAGGAACATGCTCCCCCTTGCTTGTTGATGTAAAACATGACAGTAGTGTTGTCTGTCATCACTGCCACACACTGGCCTTACAGTATGGACAGGAACGCTTGGCAGGCCAATCGTACCACTCTGAGCTTCCTGATATTGATGTGAAGAGAGAGCTCGTCTTGCAACCATAGCCCCTGCATTTGGTGGTCCCCCCCGTGTGCCCCCCAATCGAACGATGAAGCGTCCATTACTAGGGTCAAGTGGGCTGTTGAAAGGACCTCCCTCGCACACGGTACGGGGGGGTTGAGCCACCACTGGCGGGACTGGAGTACTTGTTGTGACAACATAAGTACTGAGTCCAGCCTGTCATGCAACAGGTGATATACAGAAGCGAGCCACGCTTGGAGTGGCCTGAGCCTGAGTCTGGCATGCCTGACCACATAAGTGCAGGCTGCCATGTGGTTGAGGAGGGCCAGGCAACCCTGAGCCATAGTGGTTGGGTACTGCATGATGCCCTGAATGATGCCCTGAATGATGCCCTCTATGGCTTGAAAGCATGTCTCTGGTAGGTACGCTTTTGCTTGTACTCAGTCCAATACTGCCCTGATGAATTCTATTCTCTGGGTCGGTAATAGGGTTTACTTGTTCATATTGAGGAGGAGTCCTAGTCTCTGAAACGTGGATTCGACCAGTCAGAAGTGAGAATCCACCTGCTCCCTGGAACGGCCCCGCAACAGCCAGTCGTCTAGGTAGAGATATACCTGTACCTGCTTCCTGCAGAGGAAGGCTGCTACTACTGACATGCACTTAGTGAACACCTGGGGTGCATTTGATAGGCCAAACAGGAGGATTGTGAACTGGTAATGACCACAAACTGCAGAAACCATCTGTGCTGAGGTCGAATGCCTATGTGGAAGTACGCAGATCACCCGGATCCAGGGAAGGGATAATTGTGCTCAGGGAGACCATGCAGAATTTCAACTTTACCATGAACCTTTTGAGTCCACGCAGGTCTAAAATGCTTGCTTTGAGCCACACGATGGCTTGGTCGGGCCCTGGCCTTGTCCTGACTGGGAGCGAAGTGGTTTGTGCCTAGAATTTCTAGGACGCCGTCTGTAAAAGTCTTGTCTAGGGTGAGTATGGTAGGACCTTTGCTGCTGGGGCTGGGGCTTGAAATGTTTTTGCCCGAGAGTCTTTTAAGCTGTGCAGCTTAGAATCAGTCTGGTCTGAGAATAACCCTGCACCCTTGAACAGGAGGTCCTGCAGGGTTTCCCGCACTTCTGGAGGAAGGCCAGACACCTGCAGCTATGCACCCCTTCTCACGGCTAGGCCAGATGAAAGTGTGGGGGCGGCAGAGTCCACTGCATCCAGGGAAACTTGAAGGGAGGGGTGCAACTTCCCTTCTTCAACAATAGTAAATTCAGCTCTGGAGTCCGATGGTATAAGCGCCTTATACTTCAACATGGAGGCACACGAGTTGAAGTTATATCTGCTAAGGATAACTTATTGATTAACTATCCTTAGCTGTACGTCTCCAGTTCAATAGACTTTCCTGCCGAATAGGTCTAACCGTTTTGACTCCTTTGACTTCGGAGTCAGCCTCTGTTGCCCTGGTCTTTCTTTCTCATTAACCGCAGTGACCACCAGGGAACATGGCTGCGGATGAGAAAACAAATACTCATATCCCTTGGACGGGATAAAGTACTTGCATTTGACACCCCTCGCAGTGGGGGGATGGACGCCGGGGTCTGCCAGAGCGTTTTTACATTGCTCTGTATAGTTTTAATCGGGGCAGAGCGACTCTGGACGGGCCCTCTGGCATTAAGATATCAACCATGGGGTCCTCATGTTTGAAAACCTCCACCTGCAACCCCATGTTGCAGGCGATCCTGCGCAGAAGGACCTGGTGTGCCCTATGGTCTACTGGTGGAGGTCCAAAGGTCGAGGTTCCTGCCACTGCCTTGTCAGGGGATAAGGATGAGGAGGCTAGGGGTGGCATGGGGTTCTCTTGTCACTCAAGCTCTCTGGCCTCCTCCTGTCCGATATCTGGGCCCCGTGGGCTGACCCTGGTTGCAGGCTATTGTCCATCATCGGTGTTGTCGCCGCGACAACCTCTGTGATGACTTGGGTCACCTGCACATGGGAAGTAGCCGACTCCAAACCCTTAGGGGCTCGGTGATCCCTAGGTGGTTGGGGTGCTCTGGATTTGGAGATGACCAAACGAGAGTCTCTGGAGAATGAACCCCGTGCCTGGTGATAAGCCCAGGGGGTCCAAAAGGGCCATTGTGGCTGAGGCTGCCAGCATGGAGGTCAAGTTACAGGTGCCTCACTCCTGTGTCTGTGGGAACGGCGCCCACTGTGGCAGGAGTAGAAGGATTCTGCATCCGAATCCAACGACCCCAGTGTGGACTTGAACGACCACGGTGGCCCCGACGAGTACTCTGCAAGGGATAGGTACTGATGCTACCGCACTGGGGATCGGTGCTGAGAGCTGGGCACCGGAGGTCAGTGCTGCTCCAATGGTGCTGGAGATCTGGATTGCCCGGCCAGCACCAGGGACAAGTCTAAGCGGTCCCGAGATTGCTGCTGGTGCCTGGGCGATGGCGAGAGGTGCCGAGGAGAACGCCGCATCATAGTGAGCTTTCCTCTAGATGGCACCGGGCGTGGAGGTACAGGGGGCTTGTCCCTGACCACCCAGGGTTTTGGTGCCGTTAAGTTCTATCAACTGGCAGCTTCGAAAGTGTCCGGCGTGGAGGGGAGCTCCAGTTCCTCCACCTGGCACTGCCTGTCCAGGGAGTCACTGGGCGCCGGACTCAGCGGTCCCTTCCAGAGAACTGAAGTCAACGGTGCTGACTCCTGACCCTTAGGTGCTGAATGCTCCTTCTTGGGATGCACTTCTGATACATCCGGAGGCTGAGACACCTTCAGCCTCAGTGAGCGGCCTCTGTCCATTTTCTTCCGCTTGTGCGGTACCGGCGAGTGAGAACGGTGCCGGATAATCTGCGATAACGGGAAGCGGTGCCGAGGGTCTCTGGACTCTTTCCTCAGTGCCGTATCATGCACTGAGGCAGAAGCACTGTGCACCGATTCACTCGGTGCCTGGTCCCCGTGCTCCAAGGTGGGTTGAGAACGGACAGCGGACTCCATCAAAAGCTGTTTGAGACAGAAATCCCGCTCTTTTTTTGTCCTGGGTTGAAAGGACCTGCAGATTTTGCACCTGTCTGTTCGGTGCTCTTCTCCCAGTCACTTCAGGCACGCGTTGTAGGGGTCGCCCGTTGGCATGGGCTTACTGCAGGTCCTGCACAGTTGAAACCCTTGGCCGCGAGGCCTGCCCCAGAGCCGAGGGAAGGAAAGGGATAGGGTGGAACCCTGGTCCCTAACCAAACCTGTAACTCTAAACTATGCTGAACTAAGAACTGAAACCTAAACTGAACCTAAAGAACAAGCTAAGGGAAGCACTTTCGAGACAAGCGAATGCTGTTCCAACAACCGTCACGGGCGGCAAGAAGGAACTGAAGGGCTGGGTGGGGTCAGGTCGGCAGGGTCATATATTGAGCACCATAAAGGCGCCACTCCAGGGGTCTCAACAGCTGACCTGACGGGTGCTACTAAGGGAAAACTTTCCAATGATTGTGCACGCAGCGCGCGCACACCTGATTGGAATAGATGTGAACAAGCACTCGAAGAACAACAAAATCTAACCACTGCAAAAAACCTCTGAATTCAAACTCACTTTTTATTTAATTCTAGAGCAACAGAATGTTCCACCTTTGAAAAATTAAGCATATGAAAAAGTGAATAAAAATCCTCCTAACTCAATGACTGGATAATCAGTCTAAATAAGTGGAGGGTACCCAGGTTACAGCTGAATAAAAATCATAATTAAAAATATATATTTAAACTAGGTTTGATAGTTACATGTTTCTTGTTATTTACTTTTTCCAATTTTTATAGTATTAAGTTGCTAAAGGGAAAGTTTTTAACTTGTTTCTTTAATTAGTTCCTTAACTGTATGACGAGTTTCAGATTTTTCAGAGATTTAATCTACTAAAAAGTTTCACACTTATGCTCATCCTCTGCTGGAAAAGGTAAGCCCTGCACCTGTTTAATATCCCTACTGTGAAAACACAAAATGGATATGCAAAAAGCTCATGATATATTTGCAACCAGCATTACCTTCCAATATAACAAACTGCCACAAGCCAAAAATGCTGAAATGCTTCTATCAGGCTATACTCCTCTGTCAGGGTTTCCAGTCTGAAGTCAATGCGACTTAGAAGCACAAACTTAAGCTCCCATTTTTGAAAAATTTAATCTGTGTGTATTTAAAAGGTTCACAATAACTTTTTTAATGTGTTGAAAGTCTAAATATCTTTTCATTGTTGACACTGAAGAAATTTTGTTTTGAAGTGACAAAAGTTTTGACACTGAGAAGTTTTTAATAAAAATACAATTTTAGCCCCTGATACTATAAACAATTATGTACATGCTTAACTCTAAACACACGAGTACCCACTGAAATAAAGAAGACTATTGATGTGAGTTAAGTTACACATGTGCTTAAGTATTTGACTTTCAATATTTTGGTTTTTTTGCCTATAGCAGTTTTGTAAATTTCAAATATACCCTAACACCAGTTGTGACATGTTAAAAAAAATGTAATTTAGTTCATTATACATTTTAACCTAAAGGTGCAACAGCACAAATTTCCTAATTAGTTCTAACAAAGCCTCAATACATAATTTTTTTTACGTTTCAAGCAATCTAAATCAGTGCTATAAATTGTCTTACTTTAAATTACATCACCCGGAGAGGTACTCACAGTGAACAATTTTTCTGATAGGAAAAATTAAGTTTCTAATTTATTCTTTGCATCAGCCCTTGACTACTGGGACTAACTAGTGCCAACAATTTACAGAGCGGGATAGTAACATAACAATTGCTTGCAGTACTTTCCTCCTAAAAGAGACATGGGCAGACGATCAAACATCCAGTTGGGTAACTCTTAACAAAAGAGCGTATAGAAAGTCCAATTCCTAGCTTACAAATTTCCTACACCAAGGCATTATGCCCAGGATACAGCGCTATTAGAATGATCTTTAATTGAAGGAGGAGGGGCTTTTCCAGCAAGTTTGCAGGACCCACATACAACTGAAACAATCTTCTAGCCAAGCCTGCCAGCTGGCCCTTATTTGCTATGCAAAAGCAAGTTTATCTGATTTCCTGAAGAAATTACCCGTAGTCCTAGTTAACTAATATTTTAGACATAAAATCTAAAGAATGCAATTTTCTCTCATTCTTTGAGAACAGGTTGAAGGTCCAAAGGATATAATCTGCTACTTCATCTCTGCATTTAATCTGTTACTCCAGCGCTGAGGTTGCATTGTAATTTCTGTCTCATACTGCTCCCACTATGTACATCTTTTGCCTGATATTAAATTTGGATGGGGCCCTAACAAATTCACAGTCCATTTTCGTAAATTTCACGTCCACAGCATTTTTAAAATCTTGACTTTCATGGTTTCAGATATTTAAATCTTAAATTTCACGGTGTTGTAACAAACATGAATATGTATTTGAAAACAGTAAAATATAAACATGAATCAGACTCAGCGTTTCTCAAATTGGAGGTCCAGACTCAAAAGGGGGTCACAAAGCTATTGGGGAGGAGGTCACGGTATTGGCACCCTTACTTCTGCACTGCCTTCAGAGCTGGGCAGCTAGTGAGCAGCAGCTCCTGGCTAGGTGCCCAGTTCTGAAGGCAGCAAGGCCAATAGCAGCAGAGTAGAAGTAAGGGTGGCAATACTGTGACCCCCTGCAATAACCTTGCGACCCCCTTTTGGGTCAGGACCCCCAGTTTGAGAAATGCTGTATACTTGTACCCTATAATATAGGGTATTTTTATAGTATAGGGTAAAAGTATACAAAAAAACAGATTTGACAGTGTGTGACGGGTTTTTCATAGTCGTGAATTTGGTATGACCCTAAATATTGAACAGCCCTCAAGTTGGCCATGCCTACTTTCCTGCATAATCTCACCCTTTTCCCCAAATGCATGGAGATACACACTAAAAATTTCACAGAGGGGATGTGGAGCTGGTTCCATAACTCAAGCTGTAGCTGCATTTATTCCACAGTTTTAGGAAACATGTCCACAGTACAGTGCATTTTTACTTCCCTCATCTGCACAGGTATAAACCAGACTAACACAGTGTGGCTCTTTGTCTCCCTCTAGTGGCTAGACCACATACCAAGGTTTGAGTTAATTACTGCATTTTAACTCATACACCTGATCCTTTAGCTTAAGCAGTGAAGGGTCATGTCTTTAGATCTAGAGGTCCTGGGTTCAGTTCTTACAAAAGACCATGGTCCAGAGTGTTATTACACAGGTCCTTCACCTTTGTCTCTGCATCTCACTGCTGAATTGGGTCCTTCCTCAGCAGTTTCTTTTCAGCCAGCAGCACAGACTTCCTCATGTGCAATTCAGCAAAAGAGGTATTTAACGATTAAGCTAATTTAGACAGCACATCTACTGGCTTACTGGTAAATTTTCCATTGTTCCTTATGCTATATATTTAATATGTAATTGTGAAAATGTGTATCATTATGTCTACCACTTTTACAAGACTCTGGTAAATTTTGTACAAGGTATGTCTTGTGAGGTATCATTTGAAAACACATAACATGCTGAGCATTATTGTCTTGGTGTAATATGTATGGCAACATTGTATGTAAAGTTATAAGATTCTGCTGTATAACACTGTTATAACATTCTCCACCATTAAGAAAAGCAGGCCCCAACCAGTTTTTCAGAGACAAAGGCACATGGGCACCCCAGGCAAGTGTTAAAGGGCCATCCTTGCTTAAGCAGCCATTCTCCAGCAACAGGAAGGTGTGAACAAGAAATTTACATTTAATCTAAGGGACAGTTGGAAGTTCACGTCCATAAGAGACAGGCTGTCACCAAATGACACAATTGAAAATTGAACATCTTTCTAGCACAAAGGACTGAGATATAAAAGAAGGGTAAAAACACTTCACTCCACTCCTCCCTTTACCTCTGCTGATGACACCATCAACATCTGAACAACAAAGAAAGGCATACAAACTGTGTGGGGGAGTCCTGGCTGGAAAGAACATCCAGCCTATTATAGCATATAGGTGAGAGAGACATATTTGCTCTGAATCCATTTTAGTTTGTTAAGTTGAATGTTGCGCTTTATCTTTTATTTCTTTTGTAATCAATCCTGACTTTTATGCATCATTCTTTGTAGTGACTTAAAATCTTTTTTTTCTTTCTTTAGTTAATAAACTTATCTTATTGTTCTATCTTAACCAGCTTGTTTGGACTAAAGTAGGTGGGAAACTCCATTTGGGATATCAAAGCTGGTGCATATCGTTTTCCATTGATGAAATGACGGACTTTAAATGAGCTTGCATTGTTCAGCTGTGCTGGACAGTACAAGACACACATTTCTAGGAGTAAATCTGGGACTAGACAGCTTGCTGGTGTTGCTCTGCAATTTAAGTGACTAGTGACTAGCTAGTAGCACTCAATACTGTGCAACTGGGAGCAATTTACATGCTGGAGACTGTGTGTTAACTAGCGATGTAAATACCGTTTAAAAAGTTAACCGTTTAAATTCTTTTTAAAATATTTCGTTTAAGTGGTTAACTGATTAAGCAGTTGGGGTCATTCCTGCCGGCTGGCTGGGCCTGCTCCGGGAGCCAGGTGGTGCTGCTCCGGACGCTGGCGCTGCTCTGGCTGGGCGATGAGGCCAGGCCTGCTACGGCCGAGCAGCATGGCTAGGCTGCTCCAGGTGGCGCAGGGCTGCTGGGGTCAGCAGGCCATCCAGCTGGTGGGGGCTGCTGGGGCTGGCCAGCTGGCCAGTCCAGGAATTAACAGTTAAGGCAGGTTAACTGATAAGACTAATGCTTACCGGTTAACATTTTACATCTCTAGTGTTGACTCATCAGGAGTGGCTGTTCTCACAGTAAAGCAGTGTAAGAGACACCAGAGGTTGGAGAACTGGGGGAACACAGCTGTTCAAAAGCCCAGATTGTACCCTGCGTAATGTTACAGTAGTACTCTATGTGAGAATGTCTTACTGTGTACTTATTTTATACAAATGGCTTTAATGCAGTATGTCTGACATACACAGTACTACCAGTTCTTCAACATGTGTATCCAAGGAAATAGAAAAAAATCCTTGTATTTTATTATACTAGTCAAGAAGTTATGGTACCACGTAATTAAAGACTGTACCATAACATATAAGCACAAAGGGACAGAGTTAAGGTTGCTAATTTAACATTAATTTTGTCATTTCCAGATTTATCAGTTTAACAATGAAATTTTAAGTTTCTTAACATATCTGATATTTAATGGCATTTTTTACTTTTAAAGAACAAACAAAATATGAAACTATTTGATTGAACAGCATCAGAATGCTTTGTCCTGTCCAACTGAGGAGAGCCACAGGAAGCATCTCTCTTCCTGCCCACCTAACACAAACAAACAGGAGAAAAGTGGACAAAGTGCACTTTCCAAGAGCTCACAACTTGGACAAACCAAAACAAATCCCCCCCCCCCCCAATTACTCTTCCATATGTTATTGCCATGCTATATTTCCGTTTTTTACCTCCAGATATTTCAGCACTAGAGCTGTTTAAGCACAAGAATATTATAATAAGGAAGACACGTTTCCCGCACTCTCTTCTCTCATACTGCAAAATGGCTGACATGTTTTTGCTTCAATATTATAAAAAAAACCCATACTTCTGCAAAGATCCACCCTAGAAAATTTCCCCCCAAGGAGTGAACACTTTGTTATATTATAAGTGAAGGGGAAGGTGAAATAAAGGAACTGTTTATGCAACCTTAACTACAATGGTCACCACTACTCTCAATGTAATATTAGGTTGGGACTGCTTCTCAAGAAAAAGAGTAGAGCAGTTCTACTGAACTGTTTGGAGGATCTATTCTATGGAAATGTTGCCTCACTCTCAGCTCAAAAGATGCAATTATTTTTCAAGGGAGATGATATGATTAACTCAAGAGGCATATGTTTCAGGACAGTACATAGGCTAATCCATTTTGACAGTATGTTTGTATGGGCCTTGTGCCCTTTCTTCAGACCCTCACAGTAAATGAACAAGCTCTCAAATCTGAAGTCTTATGATCTATTCTGAAAGAATTTCATTGTCCTTCTGTCATTTAAGATAAGTAGACAGATCTCAGGCTCACTGTAAGGAGAATAGCAAAAATGAAGTAACTAAAATGTCCTGATTCTGCTGAAATACAGCATGAATAAGTGTCCTGCAATACACAGACCAACTTTTTCTTTATGTAAAATTAATAATGGATTTGTAAGAAAAAAATGCCGTCTCAGAAGCCTGGAAAGCAGGCATTATTACTATTAGAAACAATTAATGATTAAAAACATAAAAAGCCTTCTCTGATAATCTCAAAAGGAGGACTACACATAGATCTTGCAAAACCAGAGAGTTAGTCTCTCTGTGGGAAACATCCTTCTAACGCTTTTAAATTTGCCACCTTTCAGGTTCATTCTGTGTCCTCCAGTTCCTGTGTTATGAGACAGGAAAAAAAGAAGCAGCTCCTGATCCATCTTCTCTATAGTGTCCATTATTATGTACACTTTTATCATGTCTCCTCTTATTCATCTCTTTTTAAAGACAAACTGTCCCAAACTTTGCAGTCACTTGATTGGGGCAGGGGATTGGGGTGCAGGAGAGGGTGTGGGGGTCAGGCTCTAGGAGGAAGTTTGGGTGCTGGGTGCGAGCTCTGGGCTGGGGCAGGGGATTGGGGTACAGGAGGGGGCCAGGGGTCAGAGCTTATCTCGGGTGGCGTGGCTTCCAAAGCGACTGGCACACACAGTCCTCCGGTAGGTGTGTGTAGGGCTGCACCCTCCCCCAGGGGCCGCAGGGACATGTTGGTCATTTCCGGAAGTGGTGCGGCGCAGAGGGAGGGAGGCCACCAGCCCCACTGATTAACTCCTCCTCCTCCCTCCCAGTGCCTCCGCATGCCATGGAACAGCTGTCCCCCGACATGCAGGAGGCACTGGGAGGGAGGGGGAGAAGTGGGGACAGGGTGTGCTCAGGGGAGGAATCATGTCTGGGGCCACCGGCCCCGCTGATCAACTCCACCCCCTCACTCCCTCAAATGCTCCCCCTCTCTCCCTCCCTCCCAGCATCTCCTGCACACTGGGGAACAGCTGTTCAGCGGTGTGTAAGAAGCGCTGAGAGGGAGTGGGAGGAGCGGGGTGTGGGTACACTCGGGGGGAGAGCGGGGCAGAATATTGTCTGGGGCCACCAGCCCCGCTGATCAACTCCTCCCCCTCCCTCCCAGTGCCTCCTGCACACTGGAGAACAGCTGTTTAGTGGCGTGCAGGAGGCGCTGGGAGGTAAGATGAGGAGCAGGGATGGGGTGCACTCGGGGGATGGAGTGGAAAGAGATGGGGAAGAGGAGGGGCGGGGTGAAGTGGGGGCAGGAAGAGGTGGGGTGGGGCCTTGGGGAAGGTGTGGAGCGGGGGTGGGGCCTGGGTCTGAGAGGGGAGCATGGGGCTCTGAGAAAAAATTTAAATCAAAATGCGGGTCCTCGGGTTGCTAAAGTTTGAGAATCGCTGGTCTAGATACTTAGTCCTGCCATGAGTGCAGGGGACTGCCCATTCTGCGGCGTGAGGGAGACCCTGGCGCACATTTACTTGGAGTGCGCCAGGTTGCAGCCCCTATACCGGCTCCTCACAAATATTCTGTTACGTTTCTGGATGAATTTTTCCCCTCACCGCCGTCTTTATGCACTCCCTATCCATGGCCCCACAAAGTCACAGGACCTCCTCCTGGCCCTGGCTAAAACGGCCATCTATAAAATCAGGGAGAGGAGGTTGGCCAATGGAGACTACTGTGACTGTGGGGCCCGTTCACGTATCCGGGCAGAGTTCCTGTGGGCAGCGTCAACTGGCTCCCTTGACGCCTTTGAGGAGCAGTGGGCGCTGTCCGGCATTCTCTGCTCGGTGTCCCCATCAGGTTCCCTTCTTTTGACCCTTTGATTGCACTCCTGTCCCTGTTATTTCATTAAAGAAAAAGAAAAAAGAAAAAGGCAGGTGCTTGGGGCAGCCAAGGGGAAGGGGCGGCACGTCGGGCTCTTCGGGGGCGGGTCCCTCGGTCCCTCTTGGAGGAAGAAGGAATTGCCACCGAAAAAGAAAGCGGCGCGGTGGAGCTGCCGCCGAAGAAGAAAGTGGCGCAGTGGAGCTGCCGCCGATCGCAGCTTTTTTTTTTTTTTTTCGTCGCTTCGGACAGCAAAAACCCTGGAGCCGGCCCTGGACTGGACTAGATGACCTCTCTAGGTGCCTTCCAGTACTACAATTCTATGATTCTATGAACATAGAGATCAACAAAAAATGAGTGAAATAAATTCTTTACAAATTATTCTAATCTTAGTAACTTTCTTGACTTCCTTTGCCCAAAAAGTTACTGCATACTGTTGTAGATAATGTATGAAGCTAATGGCAAGAATTACCGGTGGCAATATAAACAGTAAGCATGCATGATGGATGAAAGTATGTCTCATAAAACATCATAATTTGATGTTCTGGAGGCATCCTTAGACACTTGGTAAACTGAATTAACTCAATTTTAAGCACACAAACTGATTTAAACAGTATCCACAGAATGGGGATGCACCAATTTAACTAAATCAATTTAGTAATCTATTTACTTAAATTGTGCAATTTCTGTGTGTTGACAGGGCCACAGTAAAGCTGAGTTCTTTCCATCATGTGTATCACTGGTAATGAAAATCCTGCATGTCAAATTAGTTACACCATTGCCTTCTAATTATGCGCAGAGTGACACCTATGCAACTTCACTGCTTTCAGTGGCTTTGCACAGGAGTAATTGACTGGGAATTTAATAAACAATTCTGGAACAGACTCCAAAGTCCACTCATTATTAGCTATGTTGGCTCTGCAGATATAACAAGAGTAAAAAGCTGTACATTTATTTTAAATGGTATCTGCAACTCTGAATATGTAAAAGACGACAATCTGCTGAGTAAGAGGGTGCCATTTTTACATAGTTACTTTTCACAGTAGAACTATATTTTATGTAACCCACCAAACAACAATGAACACATGCAATAAAAGTCAAAATTTTCACATAGGTCATAAGTGAAAATATATTCTCAAAATGTCTGGGTGTCTTCACTTATTACATGCAAGAAATCTCTGCCCCTTCTGTAGCCATTACTAGACATGCATTAACAACGGCTAAAACTACACTTGCACATTCAAACCTTATCTCAGTAGTGGATAACTGTTTGCATATTAAATGTTTATGTTAACCTGTCACTTTTGTACTACAAGAACCCATAGTGAGATAAAGATATTGTTTGAAAAGGTATGGAAGTACTTTGGCAAAGCTGCTTGTGTACATTTCTACTTATCATCCAAGTTTCATATTATATCTAATGTTCACTGCAATACATAAGTCAGCTTTTCTCAATAAACATTTATTGCCACCAGAGCTTCTTGGGCATGCTTACTGACCTTTGCATTCTGTAAGGAGCCTTAAAAATAATTCTTTGGAACGGTGTCAGATTCTAGACAATACGAAAGTTTCTTGACATTTAACTGCTGTTTGTTAAACTCACATTAGTTTGAATAAAACTTCATTAACTGAAAGAATAGCCTTAACAAGGTTTATAAGCTTTCACACTAAATGAAAACAAAAAAACCCACGAAGATAATTAAAGCAAAAGCAATCATTTTCAAGACAGAGGCCATTCCCATATCTGCATACGGCTCCTTTACCTTTAATATATCAGTTTCCAAAGTAGAGAACAAGGTCAGTGTTTTCTCACCCATCAACAGCTCTTATCAGCACTGTCTGAACACTTACTGTATTGATCAAGTACTCTAATTTATTTGAACACTTATTAAATCAGTTATTAAGGAGAAGCTATTCACCCCTGGCCACATTCCCAAAGAAATGTTCTTGGAATACTATCCTGTAGTAATGGGCTTAATCTGCAGCAAGGGATATCTAGGTTAGATATTAAGCTTTGGAACGGACTTCCAAGAGAGACTGTAGAATCCCCATCCTTGGAGTTTTCTCAGAACAGGTTGGACAAACACCTATCAGGAATGATCTAGGTTTACTTGGTCCTGCCTCAGCCCAAGGGGTGGGAATTGATGACTTGTGGTTCCTCCCAGCCCTACATTTCTGTTCCATATTTCCATTTAGGGTTCATCATGACCAGCTTCCACATTTTTAAAGTTGTTAAAACCTGTCTATTCTAGATGCTATCATGTTTTTAAACATAATGTATTAGCTAACACTTTTAGGAAAAAAAACAATGCCTTCTTCCTAGGCTAGCTCTACACTAGAAACTTTCTGTTGATACAGTAGAAGCTCAGAGTTACGGACACCTCAGGAATGGAGGTTGTTTGTAACTCTGAAATGTTCATAACGCTGAACAAGACGTTATGGGATGCTCCTCAAGGCAGACTGCTCAGAGCGGGGGCTCACAGCTCTGCCTGCGAACTGCAGCATCTTCACCTCCTACCTGTACGTGGCTGCCCGGCAAGTGGGGGTGTGCATAGGTAGCTGGTTCTAGCCCCCTGGCTGCAAGGGTGATGATTGAGGCACCCTGAGGCACCCCAGCACAGTGGGTGTGCAGTGCAGTCTGTGGCCCTTTAAAACTGAGCTGCTCCTCCAGAGCACAGATTCCAGGTAAAAGCTTGGGCTCCAGCAGCAAACACTCCAGGCCAGGTTCCAGCAGGAGTTCAGGAAGTTTCTTTCCCGAAGTGGGATGGGGGAGAGAACTATGCCCCTGGCTTACAGGAAAGCTGCAGACCCTGCTCTGCCTGGTTCGGGGCTCACAGCTGTTCCTGTGAAACTCAGCATCTTCACCTCCTACCTGTAAGTGGCTGCCCCCCCATGTGGCGAGTAGAGGGAAGGGGTCGGAACAGGCAGCCCAGATGTGCTTACTTTTAAATGCAATACAGGCACAGTACAGTACCTGCTGGTTTGGTGTTTGTTTTTGTTTTGGGTTTTTTTTTTTGTCTCTGCTGCTGCCTGATTGCTTACTGCTGGTTCCACATGGTGTCCGGTTGACCAGTCAGTCCATAACTCTGGTGTTTGTATCTTTGTGGTTCTACTGTATAGTAATGTCAGTTAGGCCTATGGGATTTTTTATGACATTTCTAAACTGCATACAAGTGCTTTTGCTAGGTTAGTTTATTTTGCTAATTAAATCGTTATAAATTATATAGGCAAAAATAAAAGCTGTGTCTACACTAGGAGGTTTTTGCTGATATAGCCATACTGGCAAAAACCTTTCTAGCATAGACATAGTTCCAGCCTAGACAAGGCCTTAGGGAGAAAGCTGTCCTTTTTCCCTGCAAATCTGCTTGCCACTTATTCATACTACTTCCAGCTCTGATTCTTTCTTCCTCTCCTCTAATATTACTGTCTCTTATCTCCATTACAGTAGAACCTCAGAGTTACGAACACACCAGTCAACCACACACTTCATTTGGAAGCAGAAGTATGCAATCAGGAAGACACACACACACACACACACACACACACGCAAAAGAAGAAAAAGCAAATACAGTTCAGTACTCTGTTAAATGTAAACTACTAAAAAAAATAAAGAGAAAGTTTAAAAAAAGATTAGACAAGGTAAGAAAACTTTCTGTGCTTGTTTTATTCATATTAAGATGGTTAAAAGCAGCATTTTTCTTCTGTATAGTAAAGTTTTAAAGCTGTATTAAGTCAGTGTTCAGTTGTAAACATTTGAAAGAATAACCATAATGTTTTGTTCAGAGTTACGAACTTTTCAGAGTTACGAACAACCTCTATTCCCGATGCATTTGTAACTCTGAGGTTCTACTGTACTATAATCACTGCTAAAGGGATCTGTTCAGCACTAAGCCCTGAGGGAAAGGGAAAGCTTATTCCTTGTAAAAGTGAAAAAGGTGGAGAGAAAGATGCACTCCACTTGTCTCCATGAAGGGCTAAGGAAGATCACTGACTAGCTGTTGAGCAAGGCCAAGATCTCAAGCCCATCCTCAAGAATTCCAGTCAGACAGCTGGCAAACTAAATCAAGGTTGAATCAAACTCTCAGATGACACCTATCCAGAGATTCAAAGTTTTAAATCCTAGGATTGTGCATTGAATTTAAAACCCTCTATCAAAATCCAGTTTAATAACTTGTCAGTCACTACAGTCATGCACCTGACAAACTAATTTTCATTTTCACTTAAACAAAACATACCCATTAAATGTATTCATAATACACATCTAATTAATTCTTTCATGTACCAAAATAGCACTTTGCATACTAAAAATATTCCTAAATCTCATTCAAACTGTCACTTGTCACTCAAAGTGGCTTGACTGACATTATGTAATGTCATTGAACTTACCTAGCATGAAGGTTACATCAAGTATGATTAACTACTCATTCACTGAATACATGATTTTTTGTCAAGTTACTTTGGCTTGCTACTGTATATGAAGATGCGTTAATCCCCAGAGCAGTCCCTACAACAAGAGCAACATGGCTCTAGTGCTGACACTCAAATCAATTTTTTAGTCCAAAGAAGATACCAAGATAGCTGTCAGCCAAAAAAGTAGAAATCCCTCAAGTGGCATACAATGGAGACGGATACAAGAAATACTTTTGCTGCTCCAAGGTTGTTATTTCACAAGTCATACCATGTTATTCTCTGCATTCTATAAACCTGGCAGTTCAGTCAGTTTGTTTCATACCAAACGCAAGTCCAACTCAAGAAGGCAATTAGCTCTTCAGTCTGTTCATGTTCCATATTTGATTTGTTCATCCTTTGCAAACACATTTTCAGATTTGCTGATAATAACTAGTTGGTTAAATTTCAAACTTCCCTAAGGCAGAAAGCTATTACTAATGAGCACAGGAATGTATTTGGTATGCAAAAGGAATTTATGTGAAAAATCAGTGGGCCAAATTCTCAGCTGGTATAGATACACACAGTTCTACTGAAAGACAATTTACACTTGCAGAGACTTCCATTCTGTCAATACACAGATTATTTCAATCACATGATTAACTTTGTGGGTGTAAGAATACTTTGTGTTTTCAACTGTGAAGAGGAAACTCTGCTTTCAATGTGGCCCGACTGCTGTTTAAGAGATCTTTGATATCACTTTATCTACATAAACATCATCATATTTTAAATATACAACAATCCTGAATAATCGGTTGATAAATTACTGTAATGATCAGAAACTTCATACTTTTCAAAGACAATACATACACCTATTTCAGACTGATTTATAAAATGGAAATGCAAAATTACCATGATTTTTATTAAACTAACTCAAATCCAGGAACATTTTATCAATGAAACACAAAGTATTTCCAAGTAATAATTAAACAAAACAAAACCAAAAACCAACAAATAATCTCTACTCCTCACCTAGCTTTTTTTTTTTTTTACTTTTTCTTCTGCAAGGTTAGTTGAAAGTAAATAATTATACACAACTGTTCAGAATGTAACACTGAAGGAATTCAATATATTTTAATCGCATAGTAAAGAATGAAGAAACCTAGTACAGGAGTAGAGACATGCACACAGACCCCATGGCACACAACCTCCCTGGGGAGCAAAGGGGCACAGCACTTAAGTGGGGGGGGAAACGATGGACCTTGTTCTGAGGGAAAAGAGGGCACTGGGGATAATGGAGGAGACAGAGCTCCTTGTATGTGTCAGAAGGGAAAATCTGGGCACACAGAGCCAGTGGCATGAGTAGGGCCCTACCAAATTCATGAAATCTGGTATCCCCCATGAAACCTTGTCGTTTGTGTACTTTTACCCTATACTATACGGTAAAAGTATACAGTATTTTTCAAACTGGGGTCCTGACCCAAAAGATATAGCTATACTGGCAAAAACCTTTCTAGTGTAGACCAAGGCTATTGTAAGGGGGAGGGAGGTCACAGTATTGCCACCCTTATTTCTGTACTGCCAGCAGTCACCACTCTCCAGCTGCCCAGCTCTGAAGGCAACACCGCCACCAGCAGCAGTGCAGAAGTAAGGGTGGCATGGTATGCTGTATTTCCAACCTTTCTTCTGTGCTGCTGGTGGTGATGGCGCTGCCTTCAGAGCTGGGTATCTAGACAGCTACTTTCCAGCCACACAGCTCTGAAGGTAATGCAGAAGCAAGGATGGCAATATTGCGACACCCTCCTTCCCCCCTTCCCCTCCCTCCGCCCCCCACCCAATAGCCTTGCAACCACCAGTTTGAGAAATGCTGATGTAAGGGCTTTACATGTTTATATTTTGCTGTTCTAAAACACATATTCATACTTTGTCACACCACCATGAAATTTAAGATTTAAATATCTGAAACTGTGAAATTCAAGGTTTTAAAAATGCTATGACTGTGAAATTTACAAAAATGGATTGTCCCTTTGGTAGGGCCCTAGACATGCGGGATGGGGGACGGGGTTTGTGGCAAGTCCCTGAAACAGAGGGGGATTGGAGTATATCACAGACGGAGCTTGTGGGGGGATGGAGGATGCAAGACGCCCCTGGTGTGTACAATGAGCGCAACCTACAGAAGCAACAAAGCATGAGACCCTGTAGCCTATGGGAAGCCAGCGTAGAAAAGGGAGGACAGGTTTGATGCACATTACTCCTGGGGGAATTCTGCGCCACTGCGCGCGCACATATTTAATGAGCCACTCAGATTTCTAATTTTTTGCACAGAAAAAAGCTCCTCCAAAATGTTGCTGCAGTTCTGCCTTTTGCTCCCCATGAGGGTGCTGTGGTAATAGAACAAAGTTGCAGCTTCCCGCCAGCAAAGGAAGAGAGAGAGCTGCCTTCGCAGCGCTTGTCAGGCCAGGTCAGGAGATAGGTGCTATGGAATGCTGGGGTGGGGATCAGACAGGGCTCATAAGGGCTAGTGGCGGAGGACAGAGGCTGAATAGGAGTGGAGGCACAGGGCCATGGGGGGAGGGAGATGCAAACACCTCACCTAAATTGCTCTGTGTGTTCACAGTCTAATCTGCTCAACTTTAATAACAAAAGTTACTACTTTTCCCTCCTGTTAGCACTGCAATGAACACAGGGCTATGCAAGAAAGACAGATGGACATTATTACTGCTCATACATTAGCCACAGAATTGATAATCAAATCCCAGTTTTTAATCGTCAGAGGAGTGAAGTTCTTCCAAGGGGAGCAGTGGGGGCAAAATACATATCTGGCTTCAAGACTAAGCTTGATACGTTTATGGAAGGGACGGTATGATGGTATAGCCTAATTTTGGCAATTAATTGATCTTTGACTAGTAGTGGTAAATATGCCCAATGGCCTGTGATGGGATGTTAGCTGGGGTGAGATCCGAGTTATAACAGAGAATTCTTTCCTGGGTGTCTGGCTGGTGAGTCTTGCTCACATGCTCAGGGTTTAGCTGATCACCATATTTGGGGACGGGAAGGAATTTTCTTCCAGGGCAGATTGGCAGAGGCCCTTGGGTTTTTTTGCCTTCCTCTGAAGCGTGGGGCAAGGGTCACTTGCTGGAGGATTCTCTTCACCGTGAAGTCTTTAAACCACAATCTGAGAACTTAAATACCTCAGACATAGGTTGGGGTTTGATACAGGAGTGGGAGGGTGAGATTCTGTGGCCTGTGTTGTGCAGGAGGTCAGACTAGACTATCATAATGGTCCCTTCTGACCTTAAAGTCTATGATTAGCCACAGAGTTTGATAATCAAGTCCCAGTTGCAGTGCCAAATTCTACCTTTAATAACACCCATTAAAGATCATGGGGTTGCACAGCTGTTATTGAGGACTGAGTGTGAAGGCAATTCAAAATAAAAATTCTTTTTTTTTTTTAGCAGAACAAGCTTTACAAGGCAGCTGTCAAAGTCCGAAAGAGACAAAAACCCTGGTCTTTGATAGAGGTAGGTACAATATACCAAATGTCTGCCCAGGATACAGCACAATATCAGTGTGTTTAGGAGATTAGTCCCTGTTACCATTTGTCATCACTATCCATTCCTGATTTGGTAACAGGTTGTGACATAGCATGTTATCTCTTCCAACTCACTCTTTTCTGAACAATCACTCCTGTCTGGATTTGGGCTGTACTTTCCATCTCAAACGGAAAAGGAAACCTTTTGAAAACTAACCTGGCTACTCTTTGAATGTTACTGCTGACATAAACTGTACCACTACTAAATAATAGAAATATAAATTCTGCATTAAAATGGTATTTAAATAATCTACTACCCAGCGATGTATACCACTGGCAACAGTGGCAACAGTGGCAACAGATCCAAGAAACTGATCCCATGATGGTTGGGATAGTTTAATAAAGTTAGAGTGTTGCGATATGACTGATGTTTTGAGAAAGTATTCTGAGCTTCTTTTTTAAATACAGAATGATGGTTTGATTTTATTAACTCTAAGGCCATTTGGTAAGACCTTTATTTCCAAATACAGTCAACTTGCAACTACTATGCATATTTATTTCCACAAAATATTTTTATTCTAATTTTATTTCAATAGTCCAGACACTCATTAATAACATTTGGTTTCCTTTCTTGCTTCCTGATTCTACCAACTTTCTATAGAGTTCACTTTTTTACTCTTCAGAGCAGAACTGACTTGGTTTATTCATATTAAAAAAACCCACCCATTAAATCAAAAAGGAATCGTGCAAAATGTGAAAACAGGGATGAACTGCTAAGGAGCGGTACAAGAGAACAGTGCAAGCACATAGGGGCAAAATCAGAAAGGCTAAGGGACAGAATGAGTTACACCTAACAAGGGACATAAAAGGCAGTAAGAAGAGGTTCTTTAAACACATTAGGAGCAAGAGAAAGATGAAGGAAAGTGTAAATCCTCTACTTGGCAGGGAAGGAGAGCTAATAAATGATTATATAAAGAAGGCTGAGGTGTGCGATACTGAGGCCCATTAGTGACAATGTGCAAAGGATAACATGAGGGGACAAGTTCAGGCAGAAATAAAGAGCATGCTGGAATTGGGTGTAATCACTGGGTCTAACAGTCCATGGGCTTCCCCAGTTGTTATGAATCCCAAAAAGGATGAAAACATAAGGTTCTGCGCTGATTATAGAAAATATAATGCTGTCACACTAACTGATCCTTACCCTATGCCAAAGACTGAAGGCACAGAGGGCTTTTAGTGATATTTTATCAGCCAACACAGACCTTTGTAAAAAGAATAAACTGGACTGAGACTTGTCAAGGGGCTTTGATAAAGTAAAAGAGGTTCTGTCAGGAAAGCCAGTACGGGCAAGTCCTAATTTTAATAAAGTATTTAAGCTATGTACAGATGTGTCCAATTCCAGACTGGGGACAGTTTTAATGCAAGCTGGGGAAAGTAACAAGAAACACCCCACTGCACAGAACCACAAGGACCAACTCTAGGCTGCTGCGCTGGAGCACAGCGCTACAGGAATGTGAGATGGAGATTGTGCTCATCAAGGGATAAGTAAATGTAGTAACAGATGCTTTGTCTAGGAAAGACAGCCCAGAAATGACAACTGCAAAATAGCCAGTGGCTAGCCCTACTGCATCAATGTTGGGGGAGGTGTGACAAAGATTGGTTATAATGGGTAACGGGTTCACAATTCTATACAAGCAACTCCTGTTTCAGACCTGACAAACTCACTACACCTTATACACTACTTTCATGGCATTTATCCAGGGATGGTAGCATGTGAGGTCTCTATTGAAAGCTTGTAACTTACCAATACTCATAATCATTGCAAGATGTGTACACGGGTAATACTTAATTGTAACTATATTGAAAACTATGCTTTATAGTCTTGGAATAAAAGTTAATCACTATTGATTCTTGGTGATGGCCCATTCAAGTGGGAGGAAGTTGTCATCCTCCCTGGTCAGCAGTGATGTAATGTAAGGTTCCATTGTTTATCCTTGCCCCATCCCAAAACAGTCAATGGAAAACCATCAAGGACAAGTGCAAATGTTACCATCCAAGAGAGACATCTTGCTGACATTGTGGATAGTTCTCTGAAAACATCCCTCTGAAAGGGATATAGATAATAAAAACAGAAAATAGCGTAATACCAGTATATGAACACATGGTATGCCAAACTTTGAATATTAAATGCAATTCTGGTTGCCTCATCTCAAAAAAGATATATTAAAATTGGAAAAAGTACAGAGAAGGGCAACAAAATTGATCAAAGATATGGAGCAGTGTCTACGCAAGGAGAGATTAAAAAGACTGGGACCATACAGCTTAAAAAAGAGACAACTAAGGGGGATATGATAGGACACTGAATACCTGTTTCAGAGCACACTTTACAGAAGTATGCTCTGATGCAGGAAATTACATTCGGGAGATTTTGCATATGGAAGTTTATGGAGGTTGTCATATGCACAACCTATTGGACTACTTGTTGTGAAATAAAGGTCTATTCAGCATTGAGCTGGAAGGGAGGGCACAGCTTTTGCATAGATAGTGATAGAGTATTAGCTATCTAAATGCAGTTTAATTGTAGCATGTATCCACCCATGTCCATCTTGATAGGGGTTTTTTTGGATAGAATAAAGAGGTCATTATGTAAATTCTAGAGGAAAAACAAATACATTATTAGTAATATACATTTGTATGTTCAGAGAACATGGACTAGAACTTTCTACTAAAAGGGATACTCCAGTAATCTGGAAACTAGGTTGTTCTTCCTCCTTTCCTTAATCAGGTAGCACTACCGAACTAGAAGATTTTGGTTCCTTTTTCTCCTCATCTAGCCTATTACTCACAGAAAATGAAGTGTAGAATTTTCAAACACTCTCAGCAATGGTTTAACTCTTGCTCCCATTAAATTCAATTGAAAAAAATCCCACCCTAAAAATGTGGTGGAAGTCATAATCTTCTCAAAGAAGGGCCTAGCCATCTCTTGCCCTTCAGATGAAAACTTTGAAAGGAATAAAAAATTCAGGCTGACACTGTTCAATAACCTTTAAAAAATGCCTTTAATAACAGTAATATTCTGAAAATATCTGACCAATGTGAAAGGCGCTGTAAATTAGCCTGCCCACTAAAGGACATTCTCCAGCCACAAGATTTCAGTCCCTTTTCTTCAGGGCTTTCATTTGATTTTTTCAAAAATAACACTTTATACAAGTTCAATATACCAATCTCATTCTTCCCCCACCCACACACTCTCCTTCCCCCACCTCACACTGATAGGCTCTTGCAGAAAATGTATCTACTCCCTGCAGCTCTTATGCTCCTTCCTAGCCTCTTGCCTGCAGGGTTACACTCCACAGGCCATATGCCTGGGAGTTGCATACAAACTGGGCTCTTTCTCATGACCTAGGGATTCCAACAGGAGCCCACCTACTCCCTCTGCAGCTCTCCCCAGCAACTGAACACTTGCTGGCTTTTATGAAGATCAGTTGATCTTCAAGCTATCACCTTTGCCGGGAGACAAATGATTAGTCAGAGATGGGGCAAAAGCCCAACTCTCCATAAAGGGCCAGCTACCCTGTGACAGGCACGTAAATCATACAGGGAGGGCATCTGGACAGGTATGGAAGATCTTAAAGTTAAAAGATACAGGATAAGGAAAATTTCCTCTTCTATGATCTATACTAGTCCAGATTATTGGGATCTCCCAAATTAATCAATTACTTTAGAATGGGTGAGATTGGCATTTGACTACCTCCTACAACACCTTTCTGATAAGGCTATGACTGCAAGACTATTCTATAATAATATATGACAAAGGTGCAAGTAAAAGACCAAGAGGCAGCCTTGCAAAATCTCTACTAAAAAAAGCTTTTCCTCTTTCTGACAATGAAGGTTCTACTGAACAGGTAAAGCTAACTTTAAAAGACTGTGATGTTTCCTTTCCCACTGCAACATAAGCCCCTCTGAACAGTTCCCAATCCATTTAGAAATGGTGGAGTCAGAGGCCACTTGACCTTTAACTCCTGACAATGAATGAACAGACTGAGACAGTCTCTCGTCAGTGTAAACCGAACTGTACTGCATACGCATATGCTACCATGTAATAATTAGTCAAATATTGTTTGGGCACAGGTGATTAAGACGTTCATCCATCTTTCCCTGATGCAGGAACTCCTGACTCAGACCTTGTATCTTCAGGCTGACTGTTTAAAATCAGAAAGGACCTCCTGTTGTTTTGCACCTCTTCTTTGGAAATGAAAAGTTAATTCAGTTGAAGCATGCCATCTTCTTGAATTTTCTTTGCTGTTTTTTTTCCAGGAAAGTAGGCCCTAGTCTTCTTGGATCTGCTTTTGGTTGGACTGCAATCCTGCCGTTCCCCTCTGGACCTATCCAGGTTTAGGCTCCTGTCCTTTGAGCAGCTAAGATTTGTTGGCTCTTCTCCATGTCTTCCCTGAAAAGAAGTCTGCCTTTGAAAGGCCCGGTGAAAGCAAGACCAGTGAGGAAAAACTGGTTGCCAAATGTTTTAACCACAGGACTCTCTTGCCTGCCTCCAAAGTGAACATGGCTCCAGAAGTCACTTGGATTTTATGTCACATAGGAACAAGAGCCCCTATGTTAGAGACCCTTGGCCAGCTCAGAGTTATCATCTTTGGAGACCTGCTAGTGCCTGTAGCCACTTCACCATCCTTTGGGAGGTGCATGCTGCCTAACGTGAAAGTTATACTGATAGGCTTGAAGCCTTGAAGGATCTTTTCAGAGATACCTCACTTTCTTCAGTCAGGAGGCTCTCTGACAGCTGTTCCTCCTTCCACAGGAATTGTTGTCCTCTCTTTGACCCCTGATATGGCATTGGCAAATTGAGTTCAAAATGCAGTCTTCAGGAATCTGCAAACAGCCTGAAAAAAAAATACCTGAGAAGTGTAAACTGGCCCTTTCAACTCAACACAGCATTAATGCTGAAGTCAATCCCTTACCTCTCTCTAAAAGTGCAAAGTTTCAAAAAGTTCAATCAATAGACGATTGTTAGGGGCGCAATAGATCTGGACAAGGAGAAGAAGTCTGGAGATAAATGTAGGGTGACCAGATGTCCCGATTTTATAGGGACAGTCCTGATTTTTGGGTCATTTTCTTATATAGGCTCCTATTACCCCCCATCCCATTCCAATTTTTCACACTTGCTGTCTGGTCACCCTAGATAAATGTGAGAAGGGAGGGACAGGCAGTAGCAACAAAAATGAAACTGTTTGAGCAGCATATTCCAGAAGTCTTGAGGTATTTCTGAGTGTAGCCTTAATTGATTTGAGATCTACCATACCATTCTCTCACTAGAAGGGAAAACCTATAATGGCAGCAGTGATTTTTAAATCACTTTAAAAATGTATAGTATGTACCTTCTAAAAATGAAACCTACATCTATCTCTGATTTGTGAAGAATATGTATTAAGGTTATAACAACCAACACAATTGCACTTTTATGGAGAAATCCATGATTAAATCAAGTCTTGACTAGTGATTTAAATCAAATCCACCCTGCAGTTGAACCCCCAAAAACATTACAAATCACCTCCACTTGCCCATGAGGAAGAGAGGAAAAGCATATACTTGGCCAAGTGACAAAAGCCTCAATCACCTTGTGGATACTAAAATCTCAAATCATCTCCATAGCCTTCTTAGTACCAAATTCCCTAATTCTCCCCTCATCATTTAACAAAACATCTAGCTCCCACATCTCCAACTTTTCCAATACAGTTATGCACTGTGAATAAATAAAATTGTGCGGCACATTGAAAACTGAAAGTCTGGGATAAACTCAAAATAAAACAGCACGAGAGATTCAGTACAGATTGTATTATTTATTTTCATGTTTAACTAACAACTGCCAGTTTTGAATTTACTTGACGAAGCTGCAGATTTTCCAGTTCAAAAGAACATTTAACTATTCTATCAATTTCTGCCCAGCAGATTTAGAGGCTAAAGGGTGACATATCACAGTGAAACCACCTCCTTGCAAAAACATGCTGAGTCCTTCAGACACACACAATGCAATTGTAATTTTCTTCAGAAAGTCAGAAATTGCTTATGTATGTGATTCTAAATTAATGTTGAAAAATAACAGGGTAGGAGAGCTGAAAACATTAAAAATATATTTAAAAACCTTCATGGAAAAAAACCCCCTTAAATTTAAATGTAGTGATACAAATACTGCTGCTTAAGAAATCATAGTTTTAAAAGAAATATGTCAGTGGATGTGAATGTTTTGTAATTTGAAGCCAAAATCTCCTGGCCTTTCTAGCAGAACAGTTTAAGTTTGAAGCTATATCTATTTATAGAACTTGGGCTCGTAACTACAATAGTTGATTGTGCCGTGCAGCTGTTTTGTATATCTAGAAGGGCAGGAAAGAACAGACTATGCTTTGATCTTTCCCTTTTTTTTTAAGATTTAAAACAACAACAAAAATTGTCACCAGGAACAGAGAATATTTTTGGATGTCAAAATATTTTTGGATGACATAGGTATCAATTCCAAAAGCTATGGCTTACATTAGGTGTAGAGGACTGGGGTGGAGTCAACAGGGTCAACTGCATAGCAACACTGTAAATACCAAATGAATTGTGGAATGGACGTAAACTATTATACTATCACAGAAACGTGTCAATAAAACTAGTTCCAATGAATCTTTGGTACACAAAGCAACCACTGCAAGTGAAACACATACAGAACTGCTACACTAGATGGCTCATTCAAACTAAATTCCACATTATTGTAAAATTACATGGACTGTTCCTCAGGAAATATAAATCAAATATTTGCTCAAGATATCCTTTGCAAGATAAGATATAAGTTATGTGCTATAACTATCTAGTAGTACAACTAGTGGGTATTGAAAATTTTAAAAATGCATTCAAGAGTTATAATATACAAGTGTTGTTAAAATTAATAAAAAAGAAATAGACACATGTATTTATAAAAGTCAAATAAAAAATCAAGAAGTTACCAAATATATAAACAGTTACGTAGGTTAAGATTTCTCAGATGTGAATATGAAACCTTGTCCAATCTGTTTTTCCAAAACTCTTGAATTAGGGCAATGTCTGTTACACATTCGTGCTAGAACAGTGCAGTACATGCTGCTTTGATTATGCAGTATTTGTCCTTAAAATTTTGTTGCTCTAAAAAATATACTACCCTGGCATTTTAAGAGAAAAGGACCTATGATTAAGCACCCATGGGCTGCTGCCGGTGCCGGGACTGTGTGGGCCCCCATCCATGGCTGCAGCTGGGGCTGGAGCTGGGACTGTGCAACTTCGGCCGAGGCTCGAGCTGGGCTGTGCGCCCTCCCCGCCACAAGGCTTTGGCCAGGGCGGATGGCTGTGACAGGGGCTGAAGCCAGAGTCATATATCCCCCACCCTACCACTCCGATGGCTATGTCCAGGGCCGGGGCTGCCACCTCTGTCCCCCTGTGGCTGTGGTTGGAGCCAGGACTGTGTGCCCCTACCCCATTGCTACAGCTAGGGCTGGAACTGGGACTGCGTGCCCCCCCACCTGTGCTTGCGGCTGGAACTGTGCCCCCACACATGGTGGTGGGGCTCCAGCTGTCATTCCTCCACCCCAGTCGTGCCCCCTCCGGTTATTTTTAGTAAAGTCACAGACAGGACACAGCTTCTGTGAATTTTTGTTTATTGCCCGAGACCTGTCCATGACTTTAACTAAAACAGTGACAAGATCTTAACCTTAGATATGATAAAATGATCCAGAATCTTTTACAGCATATTACTTGCTATTCAACTGTACTAGCTTTCTAGCTTTTTGCTTTACACAACCTTCGTTTCAAATGGAGGGGGGTAGGGATGAGTGGAGGGGAGGGGAGGAGAGCGAGGTGAACCAAAATAGTTCAAAATAAGGTAAAGGCTTGTGCTAGTGTCAGTTCACTGGCAGATCTTCTGGAAGAGACAACCCCTTTGGAATTTTCGCCAGAAAGAGTTCTTCCAGTGTTGTCGTTTAAACATCAGCAGAAATACAGAAATTGATAACTATGTAACAATTTTATCTTTTTATCTTTTTTCGTTATTATTATATTCTACCCCAAAGAGGAACTGTATTAGTGCAGTGGTTCTCAAACTTCTTTGATTGGGCCTCCCTTCTTTGTGTCTGCAGTCCCTTATGCCCTCCCAACCCAGGTACATATACTGGCACCCAGCTTTGAAGGCAGAGCGGAGAGCAGGCTGGGTGCTCAGCTGTGAAGGCAGCACCACACCAGCAGCAGTGCAGAAGTAAGGGTGGCAATGTGAAAAGTGATTATTTGTCAATTTCACTTTTCACAGCAGACTTACAGCCCCATTGCTACCCTTACTTCTGCGCGGCTGCTGCCACACCAGGGCTGACAAGCTGGAGCCCCACTGCTGCCTCCCAGTGAGGGACTGGGGCGGGAGGAGAGCCTGAGCGGCAGAGCTCCAGCTATCAGAGCCCGTATGGCCGGGCTCCGGCTGTCCCTTCTCTCTCATCCCCACACCTCTTGGGTGTGCCCGGCGCTTCTGCATGAGCCCCAGCTGCCCAGGACTGACAGCCAGAGCTCTTGGGGGGAGGGAGCGGGGAGAAGAGCACACAGCTCCTGCCTCCCTTGACACATTCCCACGCCTCCCTTGACACATTCCCATGCCTCCCTTGAGAGGCCAGCCACATAGTTTGAGAACCACTGTATTAGTGGATAGGGTTTCTCAAAAATAAATCCTCTAACAAAATGTTCTTATTCAACTTACAATATACCACCAGTCCCCTGCTTAAGAGAAGAAGCTAGCTGTGACTAAAACTGAGATGGAAAAGAAAAATTAAGGAAGTCTTATACAAAATTCTCAAGGCTACTAACCAAGTCAATAAGATCTTCATGAAGGAAAGCCTGAAAGATCTTTCAGCAAAAGTTGCTTCAGCAGATGAACAAGTGCAACTAGTACAGTTACTTGGTCAAGCTCGGGCTTCTGCAAATCCCTTTTGATGCTGCACATGCCCTTATTTAGCCAGTTCCTCCAGAAAACACCCTTTTACTCCTCTGGGGAGAAGAGAGACTGGTAACACTTTTTATTATATCAAAAAAATTCAGCTAGCAATAGACCATTTGGATCCTTTACCATCTTTTCAGATAGCATAAAAGGTAAAGAAGAGAGCTATGGTACCGCTGAAGGTATCCATTAACTTATGATAATTTTTTAGGCGCACTTGCACTCTTTATACATAAGTATCCTCTCTTTTCAAGGTCAGGGTGAGTAAATGACATTATTATAGTGCTCATCATCATCAATAACTGACCATACAGAAGAAGTTACTGTTGTCAAGAAATCTATTTTGAAAATAAAAAATTTAATTTCATAAGTGCACCTGTAAGGATTTGGAAGTACTACATTTTGATCCCATTAGATTTTCTAATCTGAATCAGATTTATTTGATTCACATTTTGCAGGAATCAGTAAATTTGAGAGTGGCTAGTTAACTGACCTTTTGCCTAACATACATTTCTGGGCAGCCACCTGAACCTGAGCACATTAAACACAACAAATGACCATCCTTTAAAGGGGATACAAATGTATTAGGATTGCATTATGGTAACATCCACAAAGTGCTAAATTCTTATCATACTTATACTATGTAATGCCTGCCTCTAAGGGCTTTTCTAAAGCAGGATTTAAAGTGTGATGTTACCACATGAACTTGCCAACTAACATTTTAAAAGCATAATGTAAGACAATCTACATTGTCTTTAACAAGTACTAAACTGGCTTAGAAGGGGAGTCTAGGAAGAGAGTGTAGTTTTTAATGCAACCAGTTTACCATCTGCTAAAGTCAGATGTGCCTTATCTGCACTAGATTTATAAAACGTGTTAGTTAACATGTATTAGGTAACAATGCACCTTCAAAACCTAATCTAGACAAGGCCAAACAGTTCATAATCTAAGAACACAGGCAAGACTGGGACTCCTAAGCACTACTGCAATACCAATAATAATAATTAGGGCTGTCGATTAATCACAGTTAACTCTCATGATTAACAAAAAAATTAACCGTGATTAAAAAAATTAATTGCGATTAATCGCACTGTTAAACAATAGAATACCAATTGAAATTTATTAACTATTTTTGGATGTTTTTCTACATTTTTGAATATATTGATTTCTGTTACAACACAGAATATAAAGTGTACAGTGCTCACTTTATATTATTATTTTTTATTACAAATATTTGCACTGCACAAATGATAAACAAAAGAAATAGTATTTTTCAATTCACCTCATACAAGTACTGTAGTGCAATCTCTTTATCATGAAAGTGTAACTTACAAATGTAGATTTTTTTTGTTTTGTTACATAATTGCACTCAAAAACAAAACAATATAAAACTTTAGAGCCTACAAGTCCACTCAGTCCTACTTCTTGTTCAGCCAATTGCTAAGACAAACAAATATGTTTACATTTACGGGAGATACTGCTGACTGCTTCTTATTAACCATGTCATCTGAGAGTGAGAATGGGTGTTTGCATGGCACTTTTGGAGCCGGCATATGCACGACAGCCGGAAGATTTTTCCCATAGCAGCATCCATCGGGTCAGCCTGGGCGCCCCCCAGAGTCACATTTTCATGGCGCTCAATATAGAGCCACCTCCTCAGTTCCTTCTTGCTGGCTACTCCGACAGAGGGGTAGGAGGGTGGGTATTGGAATGGACATGAACAACACATCTTGAAGAACAACAGTTATGAGAAGGTGAGTAACCATTCTTTCTTCTTCAAGTGCTTGTTCATGTCAATTCCAATCAGGTGACTCCCAAGCCCAAGTTCTGGAGGCAGGGTCGGAGTTCAGATGTCCACTGACTGGAGCACTTCTCTACCAAAGGCCGCATCGTCTCTGGCCTGCTAGGTGACGCATAATGCGATGTAAAGATATGTATTGAGGACCATGTCACTGCTCTGCAGATTTCCTGTGTGGGAACATGCACCAGGAACACTGCTGAAGAAGCCTGCACCCTGATGGAATGAGCTATGAGCAGAGGGGCAGGCACCTCTGCTAGGTTGTAGCACTCTCAGACGCAGGACGTGATCCATGACGAAATTCGTTGAGAAGAGACTGGAAGACTTTTCATCCTGTCTGCCACAGCCATAAACAGTTGAATGGACTTTTGGAACACTTTTGTTCTTTCGATGTAAAAGGTTAGCACTCTGCGGACGTCCAACGAGTGAAGCCTCTGCTCTCTGCTACTTCGGTGCGGCTTAGGATAGAACACTGGGAGAAAATTGTCCTGGTTGATGTGAAATTGGGAGACAACCTTCGGGAGGAAAGCTGGATGTGGCCTGAGCTGAACCTTGACTTTATAGAACACTGTGTAAGGAGGCTCTGATGTTAGGGTCTTGAGCTCAGACACCCTCCTGGGTGAGGTTATCACTACCAGAAATGTCACCTTGTACGAGAGGTAGAGCAGGGAGCAAATCACCAGCGGTTCAAATGGCAGTTTGGAAAGGACCAGATTAAGGTTCCAGGCCGGGACCAGTTGTCGGACGTGTGGATATAGCCTGTCAAGACCTTTCAGGAAACGGCTGACCATTGGCTTGGCAAAGACCGATCGGCTTTCTGCACCTGGATGGAAGGCAGAAATGGCGGCCAAGTGAACCTTATTGATGACATAGACAGCCCCTGCTGCTTAAAATGGAGATGGTAGTCCAATATGAGTGGCATAGAAGTGAGCATTGGAGACGGACAGTGTTGTGCCAACCTGACTGAAAATCTCTTCCATTTGGCCAGGTAGGTAGTCCTGGTGGAAGGTTTCCTACTGCCAAGGAGGACTTGTCTAACCGGGTCCGAGCAGTAGAGCTCCCTCGGGTTCAGCCATGGAGCTTCCACGCCATTAGATGCAACGACTCAAGGTTCAGGTACTGGAGATGGCCATGATCCTGAGTTATTAAGTCCGGGAAGAGTGGCAAGGTGCCTGGGGCTTCCACAGACATCTCCAGGGGAAATGTATACCAGTGTTGGCGGGGCCAGGCTGGAGCTATCAATATCACCAAAACTTCTTTCCTATGTATCTTGAGGAGCACCTTGTGAATGAGAGGGATGGGTGGGAATGCGTATAGGAGATGGCCTCCTACGGGAGGAGGAACACGTCTGTGATGGAGCCTGGGCTGTGTGATTCAGGAAGGAGCAAAACTGCTGGCACTTCCTGTTGCGTTGCATGACAAACGGGTCTATCTGGGGAAAGCCCCAAGTTTATGACATCTGGGCGTAGGGACTACTCATGGCTGTGTAATGACCTGCTGAGAAACTCCGCCAACTCATTCTGTACTCCAGGGAGGTATGATGCTTGCAGGTATATCAAATGCTCTACACAAAAGTCCCACAGCATGAGCGCTTCCTGGCACAGGGGAGAGGAGCGGCCCTGTTTGTTGATATAAAACCTTGCTATGCTGTTGTCTGTCATAACTGATAAACATCTTCCTGCCAAGTGAGTTTGGAAAGTCTGGCATGCTAGGCAGACTGCTCTCAGCTCTCTGACATTGATGTGGAGAGCGAGTTCTGCCCGAGACCAGAGGCCTTGCGTCCTGAGGTCTCTCAGATGTGCTCCCCAGACCAAGGCTGACACGTTGGTCACTAGTGAGAGGGATGGCTGAGGGCTGGTGAAGGGGACCCCTGCACACACTAACTGCGGGTCGAGCCACCACAGGAGGGAGTCGAGGACCGGGTGAGGCAGAGTCACGACCCTGTCCAAACTGTCCCAAACCAGCCAATACACTGAGGCTAGCCACGACTGGAGCAGCTGGAGTCTGAGCCTGGCGTGTTGCGCCACATAGGTATAAGCGGCCATGTGTCCCAGGAGTTTCGGGCAATTCCTTGCTATGGTGGTGGGGAACTGCCTGAGACTTCGAATGATATTGCCCAGGGCCCAGAATCTTGCTTCCGGAAGGTATGCCCTGGCCTGTGTCTAATCCAGTACCAACCCTATAAATTCTATCCGCTGAACCGGGGACAGCGTAGATTTCCCCATGTTCAGGAGAAGGCCAAGTTCATCAAATGTCATTCTTATGAAGTCGACTTGTGCCTCCACTTGGGCTCTGGAGCGGCCCTTGATCAACAAGTCGTCGAGGTACTGGAACACATGTACCTGCCACCTGCGCAGGAACACAGCCATGCCTGCCATGCACTTGGTAAATACTCGAGGTGTCACTGAGGGCCCAAACGGGAGGACTGTGAACTGGTAGTGGTTGTTGCTCACCACAAACCTGCGGTACCTTCCGTGGGACGGTGTGATTTCTATACGAAAATACGCATCCTTCAACTCGATGGTAGCATACCAGTCCCCTGAATCCAGTGAAGGGCTGATGGAGGCCAAAGAGACCATGCGGAACTTGAGTTTCTTCATGAACCTGTTGAGCTGTCGCAAGTCTAGGATGGGCCTCAGCCTGCCTTTCGCTTTTGGTATTAGGAAATACCGGGAACAGAAACCCTTGCGCCTCAGCTCCTGAGGAACCTTTAACTGCTCCCAGAGATAGGAGCGAGTGCACCTCCTGTTTGAGGAGCTTCCCGTGAGAAGGGTCCCTGAAAAGGGGGTGGAAAGGCAGGAGAGCCGAGAATTGGAGAGAGTATCTCCTTTCTACTGTGCGGAGCACCCATCGGTCCAATGTGATACGGGACAAGCAGGGTAGAAAGGGGATAGTCGGGATGAGAAGGCATGGTGGGTTGGATCCAGTCCATGCACTGGTGCGCCATCCTCGAGCGAGCCTTCAAAAGGCCTGCTTCTGGCCCGAAAACGGCTTGGATTGGTTAGAGCCCTGGCCTGAGGACGGGTGCAGTCTTTTTCTGCCGCTCCTGTTTCTCCTCAGGGAACCATTCTGTTGGTTCTGTGGTTACTAGAACTGTGGGGTGGGGGTTGTGGTCTGAAGTGTTTCCACTGCGTGGCAGCAGTGTGGAGGCCCAGCGACTTGAGGGTGGCTCTTGAGTCCTTTAGGCTATTCAGCCTTTTATCTTTTCTCTCTGAAAAGAGAGCTGAACCCTCAAAGGGGAGGTCTTGGATAGTCTGCTGGATTTCATACAGCAGACTAGAGACCTGTAGCCATGAGCTCCTTCTCATGGCAACCCCCATGGCCATAACCCGAGTAGCCGCATCTGCCCCGCCCAGAGCAGCCTGCAGTGAGGCTCAGGAAATAAGCTGGCTCTCCTACACCGGGGCTGAAAACTCGGAGCAGGAGTCCTGCGGCAGCAGTTCCGCAAACTTAGCCATTGCTTCACAAGTATTATAGCAGTATCTGCTGGTTTGAAATGCGGAGCTGCAAGCCACCAATTGAGTAGACCTTTCTCCCGAAGAGGTCAAGTTTTTTCGCCTCCCGATTCTTTGGGGAAGGTCCCTGGTAGTCCTGGCTCTCATGCTGGTTGGCAGCGTCCACAACCATGGAATCAGGTGGAAGGTGGATATATAAGTGCTCGTAGCCCCTTGATGGCACAAAATAGCGTCTTTCATTTCACTTAGCCGTGGAGGGCAATGAGGCTGGGATCTGCCACAAAGTCTTTGTGGCATCAAAATGTTTTTTATGAGGGGCAGGGCAATGCGTGCAGGGCCGGAGGGGGCAAGAATATCCACCATGGGATCAGCTTCTTCCATAACTTCCTCTGCCTGGAATGCCCAGGCCCTGGGCAACCCACTGCAGCAATTGCTGCAGAACCCTGTTGTCCTCCAGGGCCCGGGCTACAGAAGTAACTGCCACTGCCTCATCTGGTGATGAAGAGGAAGAAAGCCCTGTAAGGAGTGGCTGCTCCCTTCCCTCCATGCCCAGGGGGTCCTGTGGCACCTGGGGTTCCAAGGGCATTGATGTCGACCCCGATGGTGCAGTGACCCTCAGTGCCGGTGCTGGTGTCAGGGCTGTTGGCCCCACCCCAGAGCCCACACCCCCAGCTGGAGCCCTCACCCCTCTGCACCCCAACCTTCTGCCCCAGCCCTGAGCCCCCACACACACACTCCAAACCCCTCGGCCCCACCCTGACCACAAATCACTTCCATATTGGTGCACATAAAATTCATTCCACACATGCATAGGAAAAATTAGAGGAAACACTGACCACCAGTCTTCGGGAGAATCTACTCTCCTTTTTGCAGCCTACCCTGACCTTGGCATTTTCAGTGAGGTCCCCAGGCACCATGGGTCACATTTTTTGGAGGACAGAAGAATACAGACCAGAATTAAAAATTAAGGAAGAAGGAGATGGGGAGAAGTGACAAGGGACATCAGGAGGCAGAAGAAGGTGAGATCACAGGTAGGGGGTAGAGAAGGAGAGCAGGCAAGAAACGAATCAGTGACAAAAGAGGAGAAAAAAGGCAAGGCGAGTGGAAAGAGATCACTGCAGCACTGACTGATCTCTTTGAAAAAAATCAGCCCGGAGTTAAATTTCCAAAGCACTTAAGTCACTTAGCAACCTAAATACCATTGAGAAAGATCAATGGGATTTAGACTCTTAAGTGACTTAAACAATTATGAAAATTTTAATCCCACATCTCTGAGTAGGAAAAGGGTCCCAGGATGGAGAGAGAGTTTTTAGGAGGCATTGTTAGGAGTTTTAAGGTTGTGAACAAACATCTGAAATTACGGCAAGAGTCAAAGAAGGTGGAGAAGTTGCATTGTTTGGCAAGGAACATGGCAGAGCCAACAGAGAAGAGAACAAGTTTGAAGTGCAGGAAGTCTGTGCGGTCATGGCACTTTGCCAAAGGTGTTCAGTGACCTTAGAGCAGGACTGGAGTAATTGGATATTGAAAACAGTCAGGGTTGAGGGTTAAGATGATGCACTTTCAGTGGAAGATAGGAGAAGAAAAGTCAATAAGAATTTGCTAACTGAATCAATGGAGGAAAGAGGGGGCTTAGTAAGGCAGAGAAGTCATAGATGTTCTTGGATTGTCAGTGTACAATCTTCTGCCTCAGAATACATAAGTATATATTTTAGCTTTTTCTCTAACATAAGCATTTTTCCTGTTTCTTTGAAGACAGGCAAGCTGACCTCATCTGCTCTTTCATGAATCTTGTCCTTTTAATAACCATGCTGTCAAGTTTTTATTTCTCATATATGAATGACAGATGGAAACTTGACTCACAGGACAGATATATAATAGGAATTGGAAAGCTTTCCTTGGAGGATTCTCACCAGACACAAGTACCTAAAACTGTATTGCTCCTATCTCTATAATATGTTTGATGGCTATGGGCATAGACTTCCAAGTTTCTTGAAGACAGAGAAGGGGAAATTAAATGACATTTTCAAAACAATCTTATTTCAAGGATAATAAAGGAAATAGTTATTTTTAGATTATTTTTATATTTTCTTGTATGTGTGTATTTATTTCTGCTTGAAGATTTTTCCCTTTTCCCCTTATTGTATCTGACTTGTTTTAGATTGTAAACACTTTGGAGCAGAGTCTCTCTCTTACTCCATTTTTGTACAGTGCCTACCACAATGGGGACTTAATCTTGGTTGGGGCCTTTAGGCATAATCATAATAAAAATAAACAACACTAAAACAATAACGATAAACAATAAGTGCTACTGCATCTCCCTGATTTAGGATACCGGATTGCTACAGAAAAGATTTCTTTTCTAAATGAAAGACTACGTTTTTATTATACGGTACATTTCTAACAACTAGGAAATGGCTTTTTTGGCCACAAAAAGTTTACTTATATTACACATTTGTTGGTCAAATAAAGGAAGTAACATCATCTACATCTTTTCTTCAAAGACCAAATATGGCTACAAACATTTTCTGCATTAAATGCATATGTTTTTCAGTATTCTTTCCTAACATGTTGATTACAAGGAGATTAGACTGTAAACGGAAGTAATCGCCTTTAGTCATTCTCTTCTTGCAGGATTTACCCAGTGGGTGTCAGCTCACACCCATGGAAGTGACTGGATGTCATAATCACTGGGGATTTTGAAGGAATCACTAAATTGAGGGCAGGGGAGAAGAAGAGAGACTTCAGGAGTGGGTATTGCTGAAAAGGCAGCCCTTGGAATTGTAAAACTGGCAAGGTGCCCAGGCAGCTCTGAAAGGTACCTAATTAAAAATTCCTAGGAAAAGATGAAGAGGAGGAGGATGTTTTCCTGAGAGAAGGGAAGAAGGTTCTGCAGAAAAATACTGAGGAGAGTTATTACCTCACAGCCAGAGGCTGTTCCAGGGGGTTATTATTGTGACATTCTGATGTGCAATTCAGAACAGTGAGAGATTGTGTCACTGCTTGTCCTGTAACCTTAAGTGCCATAAAATGCTCTGCTGTTGCAGCTCCATTTCTGGATGTTCCAAGCCAGCATACAAGTATGCACTGTGTGTCTATGTGTTGAGCAGCCCTGGTTCAGCAACTCTGACTCCAGTAGCCTGCTTGTTACATCAGAGGCACACATTGGTCTCCACCAATCATGGTTACTACTAGCCAAGGGACCCCAACACAGTCCCAGCCCCACATTTTCCCCAAACCATCTGCCCTGAAATGTCCAGCACTCTCCTGGAACATTCAGAGGAGCAATAAGGTCCATTGCTCCTTTAAAAAGACACAGCAGCTTGTTGCCTTAACTGGAGTGAACAGTCACTTCTATTCAAACATAGCACTGGATTGATTTAGATTAGAAGTAAAACAAGTTTATTAATAAAAGAGACGGCTTTTAAGTGAATTCCAGTATAATGGATAAAAATCATAAATGATTATGCACACATACAAGTGAAAATGCTTTCTAGTAATTTATCAAAACTATGCTCTCAGTTCAAGGTAAGATTCTTACCACATCTCCTTCTTGCAAGATGGCTAACCACCCCTTTGGTTGGGAGCTCCCATAAAGTCCAAAATTCCTTTGTCTTCTTGGTTCCTTTGTCTTCTTTGGTGAAAGATCTTTGCCTAAGCAATGTTTCTCACCTATATTCAGTTCCAAGAGATGTCAACCCCCCTGGTTGAAGGGCCCATCTTTCTCAGTTTGCAAAAGCTCTGGCTCCTTGTGTTTGTCCAGTAATAGATGTCAAGATAGTTTCTTCTCTCTTCTTATTTGTCCCCAGACTCAGGATGACCTCATGCGGTTCTTCCCTTCCTGAGGACTTCTCATTCCCCTGCTGACCTGTATGGAAATGGGGCTTCCATTGCTTTTGATTACACCTGGCTTAACTTCACTGGAGACAGCTAGATAGATGCCTTCCTTCCTGTTAGGGAGAAAACCTGTTTTTCCCTGTTTGGTCACAGACTTTAAAGCATAACATCTGAGTATTCATAATTCCTCATATAGTGTTAATACATACATTTCACAACTGCATTTATCACCAGTGTCATTAGCTTTCCTAAACAACTTTACTTGATATACTTTTATCATACAGTAATACTGTATACAATCAATTAATTCAATGATTTATCATTTGAGGTTTAGAACCCCTTCTTTATAACTCAGTAAACCACTGAAATGTATTTTCAGATAAACTTCCTTTTCTCCTTCTGGAAGAGACAGCATGTGGTCTGGTGGTTCGTGCTGGTTCCAGCTCCACTGGCGATAGATGAATCATTACCTCCTTCCCTAGTTAGCTTGATGGCTTTCTATGATTCTATGAATATCAGGATTGGAAGGGACCTCAGGAGGTCATATAGTCCAACCCTCTGCTCAAAGCAGGACCAATCCCCAACTAAATCATCCCCGCCAGGGCTTTGTCAAGCCTGATCTTAAAAACCTCTAAAGAAGACGATTGCACCACCTCCCTAGGTAACCCATTCCAGTGCTTCACCACCCTCCTAGTGAAAAAGTTTCTTCTAATATCCAACCTAAACTTCCCCCACTGCAACTAGAGACCATCACTCCTTGTTCTGTCATCTGGTACCACTGAGAACATTCTAGATCCATCCTCTTTGGAACCCCCTTTCAGGTAGTTAAAAGCAGCTATCAAATCCCCCCCATTCTTCTCTTCTGCAGACTAAATAATCCCACTTCCCTCAGCCTCTCCTCATAAGTCATGTGCTCCAGCACCCTAATCATTTTTTTTGCCCTCCGCTGGACTCTCTCCAATTTTTCCACATCCTTCTTGTACTGTGGGGCCCAAAACTTGGCACACTACTCCAGATGAGGCCTCACCAATGCCGAATAGAGGGGAATGATCATGTCCCTCGATCTGCTGGTAATGCTCCTGTTTTGTTTACCTTTCACGTAAATGCACCTTCATTGTCTCTATTTGTTGATCAGGCCAGTCAGAGAAATAGATATTCCTTTGTCTAAAGCAGACTGCTTATGCATTGCTTGTCAAACACATTTTAAGAACATAATTCTAGCACATATTCATAACTTTCTGTGCACATCCCATACATATATCACACAAGAATATTAATGATCAGTGAGTTATTTTTCCAATGATATTGCATGCCTCATGTTGGGTATATATCATGACAACCTTATGTTAGATGCAGTAAGTATGGCAGGCCGGACAAGAGTTGCTGACACTGAATAGCGAACCAACAATGAGTGTTACAGTTATGCAGTGCAATATTTCTCTTGCAGACAGTTACTGAGTCCTAGAAGGAAAAAACTGCAGAATGGCTTGTAGCGGGGTGGTTACCCCGCTTCTGCCCTGAAGGGCTTAAAACAGCCCTAGGAGAGGGCTGTGGCAGGGAAAACAGCTAATAGGCTGATTGGGGAAGCAGCTGCAGCTGGGCCACGCCCCAATCAGGTCTCAGCTGGCCCTATATAGGAGGCTGGGAGCCAGGAGCTCAGCAGTTTCTCTCTAGCTGTAGAGGGAGACGGACCTGGCTGCAGGGACCTGAGCAGAGTACCTGAGTGGAGCAGGGCTGGGGAAAGGCAGAGAAGCTGGGGAAAGGCAGAGGAGCTGGGGAAGCTTCAGCCTGGAAAGATCCAGGCTGCAGCCTAGCCGAAGGCCAGCAGGTACTGGGGGTTGCAGAGGGCAGCCCATGGGTAGGCAGAGGCAGCAGGTCCAAACCCTCCTTGCCAGTGATGAGTGGCTTATACTGTAGTCTGTCCCAGGGAACGGGGGCTAGTTGGTGACTGGCAGTAGTCCACGACTGAGGCAAGGTAGGGATTAGAGGGTTGGGGGTTCCCCAGAGAGGGAAGGCCCTGAGAGAAAGGGGTTCCTGCCAGGGGACAGCATTCCAGATAATGGGGCACCGGGTCCAAGAGAGACACGGGGGCCAAGCGGTAGCGGGACACCGGCCTGCAGAGGGCGCTCCAACGGCTGGAGAGGTAATTCCCGGAGACGACCAGCAGGAGGCGCTGCAGGGGTGAGTCCCGCAGCCTTACAGGCTTCTAAGCCAAAGACTGAAAAATAGGACTCGGTAGTAGTAGTAACAGAAATAGTACATTCTAGGAGAATAAAATATAAGAAAGCATGAGTTGACATTATATAAATAACAGCCTCTCCTAATAGTCTATGATGGCAACAATTAAAGTCACAGAAGTTCATATCTACAAAATATATCATGTCAGCAGTACAGGATGACCCTTATATTATATTAATACATTCTATGAAGATTACATTTGAGAACATTAAGAAAAAGTTTTCAAAAAGAGTAACATTCATATTTTGCAGTGAAGTTCAAAACTGCTGATATTCTGTTATGTTATAAGTAAGGATACGATTTTGTTATGGACGTCACAGATTCCGTAACTTTAAGAGACCTCCATGACTACTTCCGCTTCAGCCATGCACCTTGGGGCAGCAGGGGACCTTGAAGCTGTCAGCCACTACCAGGGGGGAGGGGAGGGCCTGCAGCAGTCAGTCCTCCCCCCCATGAAGCTTGGGCTTCAGGCCCAGCAGGTCAGCCTCCCTCATCCCCCCACCCCCCCCACCCCCAGTTATTTTTAGTAAAAGTCACAGACAGGTCACAGACTTCCATGAATTTTTGTTTACTGCCCGTAACCTGTCCGTGACTTTTACTAAAAATAACCATGACAAAATCTTAACCTTAGTTATAAGTCTGGGAAGAAAACCCAAGTTTTAGAAATTTATTTTAAAAATATCTCTCAAACTAAACCCTTTCATGCTAAGTTTCAGCCCAAACCAAGTTTTAATAGATGCAACAGATGCTAAGCTATACTAGTGCTACCAGATGCCATTGTAATAAATTCTTGAACAACATAGGTGTGTGTCCTTACAATATTATTTCAACAGAAAAAAAATTAAACATTAAGTTCAAAGATCAGATTGATTCAGCCTGGGCTAAACTAGCTTTAAGTCGTGCACAGCTGTTATGCAATGTCAAAGTATACTGGAAGCTTCCGTTTCACTGGTTTCGTGCCCAAATGGAAGACGGCCAGTTTTGATGACATAGATATGCTGCAATAAAACTTTTGTAAGTACTACTAAACTCAAGAATTATGTTAAAATAACATTTAGGATCTTACTTAAATCCACAAAGGCAGGAAATTCAGAGATTTCTCATTCCACCCTTAATTTGTGCCATGTGCCTAAATGCTTCAAGACACCGAGTATGTAAATTTATCATATTTATCTCAGACTCTTGCAACCCACAGGTGTCATAGTGCAAATTCCAAAGAAAGTGAGAAAAGTTTCTCACTGTGATGACTAAGGTGAAAAACATTAAGTCATATTAAGAGGAATTACAAACAACAACAAAAGGGAACTATACACCACTTTAATTATATGCATATTATTTTCTAGTAGCAATGGGCCTGCGGATTTGCCACTCAAATGTATGCTTTTTGGTAAGTATGCGTGAGGGTGGATGAATGTGTGTGTTGTGCTGAGAGATTTGTGTGGAACTGGGCAAGTAACAAATAAGGGGTGGGTACTGCCGTGAAGGATTGTGTGTGTTTGGGATTAGTGTGTGTGCTGGCTGTGTTGTGTGGGTAATTTTGAAGAACTGTGGCAGTTAAGCCACCATGGTAATCCCTCTACCATCTGTACAATCTCCCTTATATACCAAAAAAAAAAACAGTTGCATGCAAATTAGCCGTAGAATAAGGGTGGTAACTGATTTCAGAGTAGCAGCCGTGTTAGTCTGTATCCACAAAAAGAACAGGAGTACTTGTGGCACCTTAGAGACTAACAAATTTATTAGAGCATAAGCTTTCGTGGGCATCCGAAGAAGTGGGCTGTAGCCCACAAAAGCTTATGCTCTAATACATTTGTTAGTCTCTAAGGTGCCACAAGTACTCCTGTTTTTTTTTTTTTTTTTGGTGGTAACTGAGTTATCTCTGATATCACAATGGTCTAGGACTTTTGGCATGGCAAATACATGCCTTGCAGTCATATAGGGTTTAATCTGTAAAGTCAAAATGGCTGTGAATTTAAAAATTGGATGGTAACAGACCGCAAATCCCAGTGATAATTGAACCTGGTGATATTGTTAAAAAGAGCTCTAGTTTAAACCATGCTTGTGTTTCCATTGTTTCAAACTGACTCAACATTCTAGGCTTTAGAATGACATACAGAGTGACAATCCTGGAATCTTATTATACAGATGTTATGGGGAAAGCCTTCTTATTACAAATGGATATGAAACATCATTAAAACTCAAGGAGTACTGGCCCTAATAGGATTTCAAATGGAATCAGTATGGCTTTTCCAATGAGCCACTTCCATGAACTTTGGCAGTTTCCATTTCTCAGGAATCAGACATCACTTGAGGCAGGCCAAGACTCAGAGTATCTCTAGACCAGAATATGGATTGAATGGTATGATTCAAAAATCTCTCTGTGCCCAATTCTCTGTGGGTCAATGGCACAGGAGAGTGGAACAGATCAGAATTTATCAGTGACTTGTGACAGGAACTTTTAAAGCAGTCTGAGATACAGTACAGCCTTGCTAATTAACGCTTAGAACAATTTGCTGATTATTTGATTGACAGTAGCTCAAACTATAACAACTGGCTGATTTCTGAAATATTAACTTAGCTTTAAAAAATATGGTGTACAATCAACGAGCAATGTTGCACACTCAGAGAACACTGGAAATTCTTATACAGTAATTCATGCATTACAGCTACTTTTTATACCTTAATATCGTAACCATAAGGTGTTTTGAAACTTTTAGCTTTTATATTTTACATAATATGCCAACAAAAAGCAAAGTAGAATGTTTTAAAGAGAAACTGCTGCAAGCACAAAAATGAATCAAAACCAATGAGGGAAGATATGGATGCAAAAGCTATGTAATAACTTAATACACAGTTAAATCAATCTTTGTAATTGAGGTTAGGAAAACAAAAACATCTCCAGACTAGACACCTTAAAAACTAGAGTCAATTTTTACTGCAAAATTACATAATTCTGGAAAGTAAGAGGTTTGTGACTGTTTGCTGTATTCATCACAATAAAAAGTCTAGCCTATTTTTTTCTCCACCCTTACCTCTAGGTTTTAAGTTGCTACACTGTGGCCATTTATGAGCTGGCACAACCAATTACTTCCCCTCCCCTAGGATTCTGAAAAACTAACAATGCAAGTTAGTATAAGTAAATGTTTACTTTTTTAATCTGTACAGCATCACAAGGCTGCACCAACAAGCCATGGGTTATTTTTCCCAGCTAGTAAATGGGTTTGGGCAGCTACAGTTTTGCCAAAAAAATTGTTTCCTTTTATGGACCACAAAGTCAATGAGAGTGGAGATTGGAGGAGAGTGCAGAAACTATTGACGTTACATGTAAAGGCATGGGTAGTCTCTCAGGCAAAAACTAAACCATCTTTACATAGCAATCCTGATGTATTCTGTGCTGTTACTGAAAAAAATCAAAATTAATTCTTCATAAACAATAAATCAGGTAATGAACTAATCAAAGTAATTTTAAAGCATGAAACAGATGCACCAAATGGGTGATATATTAACTTATGAAGTTTCTCCTGTTTTAAACCCTATCACTCCAGAGCCAGTCAGAGTTGGAGCAACACCAGTTAACTTGGTATAACTTTCTGTGCTGCGCTCAGTCAATCAGAAACATCAATGGAAACAGCACTGGAGAGTGAGGTGCAGAGCAGGTCACCTGCAAGTACGGTTTCTGCAGATCAATCAGAGAGTGACTACAATTCTCTAAGATCCAAATCTGAACTCACAGTATTAAAGATTGCTACTCAAATTTGAAATACACAGATTGGGGAAAATACATAGTTTTATCTGTGTTAAAAAATTCTTGCAACCATTTCGTTGAGAAACTCTGGCACCTTCATGCTTTGGAGCAGGGTGTCAGGGAGCGAGCTGCAGCAGGGTCAGCTTCCCAGCAACACAATGGACAGAGCTGATCCAGCACTCCCTGATTGGTGGGGGAGCAAAGTTAGCTACTACTTGACCAAGCAACTAGCCATGGCTTGCTGGCTGCTCAACATTTTCCATGCCCACAGCTGCACTAGGTCCTGCTTCTTGCCCAGTCTGCTCTTGTGCCTGCTTCAGTTCGTGCCCTTCTCCATCCTCGACACCCCTAGTTCTGCTTCCTGACCATGTGTTCAGCTCACCCATTGGCTCTGGCTTTCGGCTTCTGATCCCTGGTTCTGACCCTCAGCTCTGCTCTCGATTATACTCCCGGGCATCCTGTGGTTACGATTCTTTACTCTAACTCGTGTCTGCTCTAACCTCCAGGCTTGGTCACACCCATGGCTCTGACCATTAGACCCAATCCAACCTCCTGGAGACTTCCAGTCCCTTGCTGGGACAACTTGAAGAATTCATCCGAGCCAAGGCAACTGTTTTCAATGACCTGAATTGAACCTACTCTGCCAAGAGCACACTTCAGAACCTATGGCAGGGCACTAGACCAATAGCCAGGTTCACTGCGGAATTTACAGGCTTAGCGGTCAACAGTAGATGGAACAAGGTAGCACAGCACTACCATTTCCAGCATAGCTTGAATGAAGAAATCTAGGACAAGCTGGTGCAGGTAGAGCCACCATCCAACCTATATGCTCTGGTCAAGCTGTGCATTAGAGTTAAACAATTACCTGGCTGAATGCCAACTAGAGAGGGAGTCCAGTTTTCAAACCCTCCCCTCCCCCCGACTGACCAGATTCAACTCTGCCTTAATGATTCCCTGCACCCATGTTGATTACTGAACTCTGAACAGAGAATAATTCACTATCCTTTGCCGCTTATTAATGAACTTCTTGAAAGACTTCGCTCGGCCAGGGTTTCTTCTAAACTGATCCTCTACAGAGCCTACAATCTGTATTGTATCAGGTAAGGCAATGAGTGAAAGATGACATTCCACATTTGATATGAGCATTTTGAGTATTTAGTTATGGCATTTGGGCTACATAATGCTCCAGTTATGCTTCAGCATTTTGTGAATGACATTTTCCGGGACATGCTAGACCAATTTGTTATTTATTTTGATGATATTCTTGTCTTCTCTGAAAACCAAAAGATAGATAAGTAACATGTGTGCCTTGTTCTTGACCAACTTTGCCAGAATTGTCTTTATGTCAAACCGGAAACATGCAAATTTGACAAGGACACTATCGAGTTCCTCAGTTATATCATTTCCATCCGAGGTCCTAACAATGGACCCACACAAAGTGTCTGCCATTACTGAATAGAGCACCCAAAGCATGTAAAGAAGGTTCCACAGTTTCTCAGATTTACCAATTATCGGCCCTTCATTAAAAGATTCTCCCAGCTACTATAACTGATAACTACGCTTCCTCAAAAATTGGTTCATTTTGTCTGTTCGGTGGAGGTCTGTACCGTCTGCCTTTGACCAGCTAAGAAAGCCTTCACTTCAGCTCCCATTCTTGTGCATCCAGAGCGTTGGTCATTTTTCTTTCCCATGTTTGATTTCATCATTGCCTACCAGTGCCTCTCTGGGTCATGAAAAGGGGAAGCAGCTGCACTTTTGCCCCAGGACAAATACACCAAACATGGCACCCCAAAATTGTATTTGTGGAACTACAGCCCGGGATTTACTGTCCCTTATTTGGACTCTACTCCCAAAAAACACACAGGTGGACAAAATCTGTCAGACACTTGATACCTCTGACACCCATTCAGCTCAGATTTCCATTTGCATGATGGTCTATTGTATTTTGAGAAATGTCTTTACATTCTGGAAGCTCAGCCGAGGCTCAAAGTGGTAAGAATGTGCCATCACATGCTGGTTGCCGGCCATTTTGGCCTCAGTAAGACTTAGGACTTGGTGATACAAAGTTTCTATTGGCCATGGTAAGTACTGACATGAAAAAATATGTTGGCTCTTCTGACCTGTGCTGTCAGAGAAAGTGCCCACATGCTAAACTGTTCTGTCTACTCCAGCTCCAGCCCCCGCCCACCTCACTTCAACACTCATCCATGTTCTTTATTGGGCTTCATTGTAGAACTACCTTGCTCCCAACGTTGGTAGCACTATCATCCTTGTATTCATTGACATTTTCACTAAGATGGCACATTTTACTTCCTTTCGCTCTCTCCCTACCGCTCAGGTGCCAATCTGAATTTTTCTAAACCATGTTTTTTTAGCTCCAGAGACTGCCAACCAGACTAATGTCTGAGTGGGGCCCACAATTCATTTCCTGGTTCGGTACAAACCCACAGGGCAACAGGCAGACAGAGCAGGTAAAGCAATCTCTCGCGGAAAAAAGATGATATTGCAGATTCTTAGAGCCAAAACTCTAGACAATTCTCGTGGGTGCTGCTTTGCTGCCAAATACAGGCTATAATGACATAGGGAAACAAAAGAACGCTGAAAGAGAAAATCCTGAAGATACCACTGAGCTGTGGCCATCACCAGTGGCAGCAGAGGGAGTATCTTGACAGCAATTGTATTGGCCTATGCCAATAGCCTTCAGCCCAGGGGAATCCTGGGATAAAAAAAAAAAACTTGTCTATTTGACTTTTGGATTGGGAAATCAAATGGACTGGGCCACCTAGGCAAAAAGGTTCTATTTACTTAATTGGAAGGTTGTCAAAGGCTGATGCATGAATTACCGTTTAGCAATTACCTTTCTGACCAAATCTGAGGACTAGCCTAAAGGTTCCAATCCCAATGAGTGTTATTGCAGAGCAGGAGAAACATGCCATTAGAGAGGCCTGCTGCTGGAAGTATGAAGATATTCTATTCCACCTGGCAGTTTGGGGAGACACTGAGTTGCGTCAAGATTGTTGCACCAGCCTGTACAGCTTCCCTGAGACTAAAAATGCAAAGAGCAGACAATGGTAGGGCTACAATGGTAGGGACAACTGATGGGGTTCCAGTGAGTTGACTAGCAGCAGTGGCTAAGGCAGCCCCAAAAAGCAGATTAGCCTTTTTCCGCGGTAGTAACAGCTTTGCAACAGTAGCTGCAGCTTTCCCTGACTGCCCTTTCACTTTAAAACAAAACCAATTCAATGTAAGCATCTCTCAAGGAGTCCAGACTCTACTATGTCCTGGAACAAAAGAGGAGGCATTTTCTATTCAGACGAGTAGTGAATAGGACTCTCTCAGGGGACCTGCCCCCAAGACTGAAGGATGAATTTCACAATTCTGGTTTGAAAGATTATTCATGGTTTTGGCTGAATGCTCAGTTTAGATCAGGTGTTCTCAAACTTCATTGCACCGCGAACCCCTTCTGACAAGAAAAATTACTACACGACCCCAGGAGGGGGGACCAAAGCTTGGGCCTCCCTGAGCCCTGCCACCTTGGGCAAGTGGGGCCAAAGTCCAAGCCCCACTGCCCCCAGGCAGGGGGGCCAAAGCTGAAGGGCTTCAGCCCCAGTTGGGGGGCCTGTAACCTGAGCCCCACCACCTAGGCTGACATCCCCGGGCTTTGGCCCCAGGCAGTTGGGCTCAGGCTTTTGCTTCAGCCCCAGACCCCAGCAAATCTAATGCCAGCCTTGGCAACCCCATTAAAATGGGGTCACGACCCACAGTTGGAGAACCGCATCACTGATACAAAAGTCCCAAAAATCTATTGCTTCTTGACAGATGATCTGATCTGGCCCCTTCCCCTGTTCATGTAGAACATCCCCACAGTGTTGTCTGTTAGGATGTGTAAGGTAGCTCCCTTAGTATGAAGGAGGAAAACCTGACATGCCAGGTGAATAGCCTGCAACTCTTGTACATTAACATGTAGGGCGAGATCTTAATTCATCCACAAATCTTGATCTGTAGGCTCCTTAGATGAGCTCCCCAACGCAGGAAGGAAGCGTCCATAACTACAGTCATGGTGGGCAGAGGAGGAGCAAAGGGAACTCCCATACACATGATAAGATCCATCCACCAGTGCCTAGAGGCAAAGACTCTTGCAGGTAGCATGTCCAATGTATGACAAGATGGAGAGTAAAGAGACTTCAACCAGCCCTGCAACTTTCTAAAACAAAGTCTGGCATGCTTAGTCACATATATGCAGGAAGCCACGTGTTCCAGAAGCCTTAGACAGCTTCTTACTGTTGTGAGCAGATGGACTTTGAGATTCACACAAATACATAGTATTGTCTGGAACCTGACTTGTGGCAAGAATGCTGTAGAGTTGTGGACTGTCCCTATAATTGTTTCCACTGTACTGGGGGGGAGGGGAAAGATTTGTCCTCATTGATCAATGGGCCCAGATACTGGAAAAGAGACTGGATCTTGGTAAGACTGACTTCCACTTGATGTTTGGAATGATCCCAAACCAGTCTGCCATCCAGGCAGGGAAATACCTGCACCCCCGTCTTCCTTAGGCCTTGGCCACACTTGTGAGTTACAGTGCTGTAAAGCCACCCCCAGCGCTGTAACTCACTCCCCGTCCACACTGGCAAGGCATTTGCAGCACTGTATCTCTGTGGCTGCAGTGCTGCATGTACTCCACCTCCCCGAGAGGAATAGCGTGTATTGCGCCGCCGCTGCAGCGCTGCGGCACCAGTGTGGCCGCCCAATGCACTGTGAATGGCCTCCAGAAGTATTCGGCCATATCCCACAATACCTGTTCTAGCCACTCTAGTCATCAGTTCAAACTCTACTGCCCTGGCCTCAGGCAACCAACCATGTGACCCTTCCTTAAAATTCCCCAGGAATTTTAAAAATCCCCTTCCTGTTTGCTCAGCAAAGCGTTGTGTGGAGTGCTATCAGCAAATCTTTCCAGCTGACCATACCTCCACGTGCCAAGCAAGCCCCAGCATGGAGCAATGGCGAGTTGCTGGACCTCATCAGTGTTTGGGGGGAGGAAGCTGTCCAGTCCCAGCTGCGCTCCAGCCGCAGGAATTCCGATACCTTCGGGAAGGTATCAAAGGACATGAGGGAAAGGGGTGACGACCAGGACGCCCTGCAGTGCAGGATTAAAGTGAAGGAGCTGCGGAGTGCCTACTGCAAAGCCTCGACGCAAATGGCCGCTCAGGTGTTCCCCCCGCGACCTGCCGATTCTACAAAGAGCTGGATGCGATACTTGGGGTTAACCCTACCTCCATTCCAAGCACCACCGTGGACACGTCAGAGCCGGGGTGGGAGGAGGAGGAGAAAAACGGGAGTGAGGGTGGTGGGGCGGATGGAGACACCCCGGAATCCCTGGAGGCATGCAGCCAGGAGTTCTTCTCGAGCCAGGAGGAAGGTAGCCAGTCGCAGTGGCCGGTACTTGGTGGAGGACAAACAGAAGAGCAGGTTCCCGGTAAGCGGGTTTTTTTCGGGAAGGAATTTTTTCGGTGCGGGCTCTTTGGGAGAGGAGGGTTAGGCATGCATGCCTAGATGCAGAATAGCGCATTGATGTGGTTTATCACATCGCAGTAATCGGCCTCGGTAATCTCTTTGAACGTTTCATCCAGAACGTGTGCAATGCGCTTGCGCAGGTTTATCGGGAGAGCTACCATGGTCCTTCTCCCAGCCAGGCTAACGTGTCCACGCCACTGTGCCGCGAAGGGCAGGGGGACCATTGCTGCACACAGGCAAGCTGCATATGGGCCAGGGCGGAAGCCGCATTGCAATAGAAGACCCTCCTTTGCTTCCCAGGTCACCCTCAGCAGCGAGATATCGTCCAGGACGAACTCCTGTGGAAAATGTTGGGACAGTGTTCAGTGTAGGTGCCCCCTGCAGCTGTTGGCTCCCCAAGGCACAGAAACCCAGAGGACAGTACAGCCCTGAAACAATCAGTCCCCCTTACTCACCATTTTGAGGCTCCCGTGGGTTGTGTGTGCTCTGTTTGGGACGGGAAAATAATGCTATTGTGTAGACCCTGTGTGTGCCCTCCTTAAGTGCGGGGGAAATCATTACTCTGTATGCTATAAACAATGCTGCCTCTGTTAAATGTTGCATTTTGCCTATACAGCTGCAACAACCTTGAGACCTCATCCGTCCCTCTTATCGCCTGCTCAGAGACTGCAAAGACTCAGGAAGAGACCACGAAAAAGCAAAGAAGACATGCTGCAAGAAGGGATGCGGCAATCTATTAAAGAGAATGAAAAAGCACAGAACTGGAGGGAGAGAGAAAGCAGGATCCGCCAGGAAAACGCAGCGCACCGGCGGCAAAGCACGGAGCACCGGCAGCAAAGCACGGATCAGCTCATAAACATCCTGCAGCGCCAAGCAAACGCTATCCAGGAGCTCGTAGCCATGCAGAAGGAGCAGTACCGCAAACACAAACACACCCCGCCCCCAGCCCTTGTCTCAAAACTCTTTCCTTTGTGCCCCACTGTTACCTCTAACCCACTTTCCCCAACTTCCAGGTTCTTCACGCCACCAGCTGCCTCCAACACCAGTATCTTCACTACCCAGCCCTGAAAACCACAACCCTTACCTTCTGCACTCAAACCCCATCACCATGCAGTATAGCTATTCTGAAGTGCAGCACTCACTGCACAGCACATCAGACAGGACATACGCGAATCTGTGATTGTACCGTTCCCCACTCCACCCCCTTGCCCTTTCTGATTCCCAAGCAGTTGTGTTTCTTTTCAATAAATAAATTTTCTTTTCAATAAATGGATTTTTTGGCTTTATGCATTAATAAAGAATGTTTTCAAAGTAAAAGATTCCTTAGCCCAGGAAATAAACAGGCACTCCAAGTCTGCTTAGCAAACACTGATTCCTAAAGATTGGAACTACTGCACTTCACTCCCGTACAGGGCACCAGATATTACTGCTGGTTTTCAGCCTCAAATTGCTCCCTCAACGCATCCCTAATCCTTGCAGCCCCGCGCTGGGCCCCTGTAATAGCCCTGCTCTAGGGCTGTGCAAATTCAGCCTCCAGGTGTTCAACCTCGGAGGTCCATGCCTGAGTGAAGCTTACACCCTTCCCTTCACAAATATTATGGAGGGTACAGCACGCGGATATAACCGCGGGGATGCGGTGTTCGGCCAAGTTCAGCTTCCCATACAGAGATCACCAGCGGCCCTTTAAATGGCCAAAGGCACACTCCACAGTCATTCGGCACCGGCTCAGCCTGTAGTTGAACCGTTCCTTGCTGCTGTCAAGCCATGGCATTAACGGGTAAGCGGGGTCTCCAAGGATCACAAGGAGCATTTCAACTTCCCCTACTGTGATCTTCCGCTCTGGGAAAAAAGTCCCGGCCTGCAGCTTCCTGAACAGCCAAGTGTTCCAAAAGCTGCGTGCGTCATGCACCTTTCCTGGCCAGCCTCTGTTAATGTCAATGAAACGCCCACGGTGATCCACAAGCGCCTGGAGAACCATAGAGAAATACCCCTTCCGATTAACGTACTCGGATGCTAGGTGGGGTAGTGCCAGAATAGGAATGTGCGTCCCATCTATCGCCCCTCCACAGTTAGGGAAACCCATTTGTGCAAAGCCATCCACTATGTCCTGCACGTTACCCAGAGTCACAGTTCTTCTGAGTAGGATGCGATTAATGGCCCTGCAAACTTGCATCAACACGGTCGACTTGCCCACTCCAAACTGGTTTGCGACCGACCGGTAGCTGTCTGGAGTTGCCAGCTTCCAGATTGCAGTAGCCACCCACTTCTCCACTGGCAGGGCAGCTCTTAATCCCGTGTGCTTGCTCCGCAGGCTGGGGGCAAGCTCCTCACACAGTCCCATGAAAGTGGCTTTTCTCATCCGAAAGTTCTGCAGCCACTGCTCGTCATCCCAGACTTCCATGACCATGTGATCCCACCACTCGGTGCTTGTTTCCCAAGCCCAAAAGCAGCATTCCACGGTGCTGAACATGTCCATGAATGCCACAAGCAATTTCGTGTCATATGCGTTACGCGGCTCGATAGCATCGTTGAACTCCTCACTCTCATTGTCACTTTGGATCTTAAGGAATAGTTCAACAGCCAAACGTGACATGCTGGCGAGACTCGTCAGCATACGCCTCAGCAGTTTGGACTCCATTTCCCGCAGACAGATTGCGCTGCACAGAAACCGTTGAAAGATGGCGCCAAAGGTGGACGGAAACAAAGGGATTTCTGGGATGCGAAGCAATGCACCACAGGGCGTTGGAACAGGACCCAGAATCCCCCGCACCACGCCCCCTTCCCACAACCCAGGGCGCTAGAATGGGAAGAGGTGCTCTGTGGGATAGCTGCCCATAATGCACCATTCCCAATGGCGCTGCAATTGCCGCAAATGTGGCCACGACAGTGCGCTGGCAGCTGTCAATGTGGACAGACTGCAGCGCTTTCCCTACTCAGCTGTAAGACGACAGGTTTAACTCACAGCACTGTACAGCTGCAAGTGTAGCCAAGGCCTTAGAAATGCTGCTACCATGCATTTCGTTTAAAAACTTGTGGGGGCAGCTAACAGGCTAAAGAGCCAGATTGCAAACTGATGAGTGCTGTGGACTACAAATCTTCAGAACCTCCTGTGACTCTGGTGGACAGCCACATGAAAATATGAATCCCTCAAGTCGAAGGCTACATACTAGTTACCAGGAGAGGATATTGGAAGCCAGGGTGACCATGCAAAAATTTTTCGTCCTTCTGTATTTGTAATCAATCAGGTCCAGAATTTGGCTAAGAATTCCTTTTGCCATTGGAATCAGAAGACAGCTGGAATAGCAATCCTTCCCCGATGGAGAGGAGGCACCTTCTCTGTGGCTCCCACTTAGAAAAGAGACTGTAGTTTTTGGAGAAGAACAGACTCCTAGAATGACCCCTGAAGAGGGACTAGGAGAGGGTTGGGGGAGAGGGATCAATATAAACTGCAGGATGTATCCCAGTTCCACGGTGCTTAGAATCCATCAATTCTGTGGTAATGAGGGACCAACCATGTGGGAAGAAGCATAAACTGCTGGAAAAAATAGGGACGGGAGAACATGTAATATTGTAAGCTGGTACCCTGTCCTCAACAAAACAGTCAAATAGCCTGCCTCAAGGAACACACATTAGAAAAAAGGGGAAGAGATGGTGGTGTTGTTCTCCTGTGTATCTTGGCCCATTTTCCAAACTGATCCAGGTGCTTAAGTGGGTAGGATGGGAATCTCTGAAGAGGCTGAGGGCAGAACTGCTTCCTTGTAGGAAGAGGTGTGTAAATATCCAAGAATTTCAACATGGCTCTGGAATCCTTGAGACTATCTAAGGCCTCATCAGTCTTTTGAGAGAATATGGTAGGACCTTAAAAGGGAATATCCTGGATTGTCTGCTGAACGTCTGGTGGGAAACCAGATGATTGCAGACGCCAACATCTGTCCATAGTTAGTGTGGACACCTTAACTCTAGACACCAAGTCAGCTCCGTTCAAAACTGCTTGCAGGGAGATTCTAGCCACTAGTTTATCGTCCTCTATTCTGTCCTGAAAATTATGCCTACTCTCCTCTGACAACTTGTCCAAGAACTTCAGAATGTTGTCCCACATTGAGAAATTGTATCTAGCCAATAAAGCCTGCAGAGTGGAGATATGATGCTGAAGCCCAGATGTGTTCTCTCTTCTACCCCAAAGGACAAAGAAACAAAAATGTGATTCTTCATTCCCTGCTAATAATACAACTAAGGAACCTGGCAAAGGGTAAGTGTAAAAATGTTCATATCTTTGAAAAGGGACAAGATACCTCCTCTCAGTTCTCTTAGCTGTTGGATATAGAAAAGCGCCAGTTTTTGCCACAAGTACTTTTGGAGGCTCCAGAATGGCCTCATCAAGTAGACTCACTCATCTGAAAAACCCTGCTGAACTTAGAATATCCACTAGTCTATGGAAGCTCTCCTGAACCACCTCAACTTGAATGTCAAGAGAGCTAGGTACTTTCTTTAACATTTCTTGAAATTGTCATGGACAAGAGAGGAATCCCCAGACATTGTGAGCTAATCCAGTGATGAGAAGCTTGAGTTCAAAGAGATTAAGTTTAAACCTCCTGTAATGACGAGACTTCTTGATACTGATCTCTATGTCAAACACAGGAGCCTTAATGTGTTCATGGGATTTGGCTCAGAGCCTGCTAGGTGACTTTGCAGCAGAAGGAACGGGAGAGGCTGTGAATGGGAGGCATGCCCCAGGAGTTCCAAAAAGGCCAGTGCTATGTCATGGAACTCTAGCCATAACTGCTCCATGGGTCTTGGTCTCTGGAACATCTTCCAAAATCAGAAAATTCCAGGACCAGGATCTTCCCAATGATGATGTCTGTCAAAGCCTCCTATCTCAGGAAGATCGTGCCTAGGAGCCAACCTCAAACTCTGAAGAGGAATTGAAGTTGTTTACAGGCCATAGTTGTGCCATGCCCCTTGATGGCAGAGATGGAGAATGTCTGTCTGGATGATGCTGGTCCTACGAACAATATACTGGGCTTACCCCTCAACTGGACAGGATGAGAAAGAGTTGGACGTTCTTAGGACTTGACCATCAATGGTACTGTGATCCGCTGTTCCTGCCTTGAAGTAGCATAGGACCCTTCTACTGGCAGCGAGTGTGCCAGAGCCTGGGGAAGGACCAGTACTAATATATCTACCTCTTGCACAACTGTAGAATCCAGCACTGAGAGGCAAAGTCAGGCTCTTTCTGCTACAGAAGCCTCAAGCATTGTCAGCACCGCAATAAGAGTTGGCCTTGATGGCCACAAAGCCAGTGCTGAAGCTGACGACTTGAGCCAGAACTAAGCAAAGGCCAGTACTGGGGAGCATCACCTACCTGCCTTATCTACTGCTCTGCTGATAGATGGCACTAGGTATCTCAATATCCTGTCAGGATCAGATCTACTGAATGGTGCTCACCGGATCGCTTGTGCTTTTTCCTCAGCAGACGACAAAGGGATCAGTACTTTTCTTTTGATGGTCTTCTCTGGGGGAAAATGGCAATGACCAGGGCATTCTTAGCCAAGCCATACTTGGCACCCACACCAAGGAGGCAAGGCATGGTGACCAGAAACAGCTCAATTCACTACCTACAGATAACGCTTCTCCTGTTTAATAAATTAGTCTTAAAATAGAAAACGTGTTTTGATATATTATTTTTTTCTAATGTATCCAGCACATTTAAGGTAGTTTTATTTAATAAAAAATTTAAACGCTGTTTTTGTACATTTTTAATTAAGTTAGAATGGAATTTAATGGAATTGAATTGGAATTAATTTGCAAATTGGACACCATTAAATTAGGCTTGAACAAAGACTGGGAGTGGATGGGCCATTACAAAAAGTAAAACCATTTCCCCATGCTTATTCCCCCTGCTCCCCGACAGTTCCTCATATCTCCATGTCAATTGCTGGAAATGGGCCATTTTCATTACCACTACAAACAGTTTTTTTTCTCTCCTGCTGATAAAAGCTCACCTTAACTGATCGCTCTCCTTATAGTGTGTATAGTAATACCCATTGTTTCATGTTCTCTGTGTATATATGTATATCTTCCGACTGTATTTTCCACTACATGCATCCGATGAAGTAGTCTGTAGCCCACGAAAGCTTATGCTCAAATAAATCTGTTAGTCTCTAAGGTGCCACAAGTACTCCAGTTTTTTATTTAGTAATTTTCTTGATTTTTTTTTTAATTAAAAACAAACCATACATGTACCCTGAACAAGAAACCCCAAAGAAAACATTACCATGTTGTATTTTATATGTGGTACCAACCTTCTTCCTTGCCCCCAACATTCCTTCACATGACTCCCTCTTGAGTTCCCTTTCCCAGCATTTCCCAAACTTTCCTACACACCATCCTCAAACATCCCCCTCTCCTGCCCTCCCTGTTGCGTAACTCTGGTATAATGGATAGTTTTTTTTTAAAATGTTAAGGGCCAACATTTTCCCTGAAGCAGGTTGGCTTCACTACTATTAGAAGGCGGTGACCATTTTGAAAGGGCATTTTGCTAATGGAAGCTCTGTAGGTTCACTGTCATTAGGAAGAATAGATTATTAAAAATATCAATTTTTTAAATTTACCTGACTGAGCCACAGCACTTTGAGAATATCTGGCATAGTGCTGCAACATCTAGCCATCTTGTAGCACAATACCTGGGGCTTTTACAAAAGTAATTTTATGCTATTCAGTGCTAGGAAAGGAGACTGCTGGGTCGGAGGAGACAGGAAGAGCTTTTAAAAACTTCAATTCCTGTCTTTCAATCCTATCTTTCAAATTCTTAATTCATAACATATTCCAGAGAACATTACAAAGAGATCATTTTAACTCACAACACTCAATTATTACATCAAATTGTTTACATTATCAGTTTAACAACAAATATATACACAAACATGTAATGCTAAAAGTATTCAAAAAAGGAAATAGTTAAACTAGAGTACTTATGTGATCATCTAGTAGTAAGTCATAAATGAAAGCATAAATAGAGTCATTATTTTTAATGGAGAAAAAAGTACAAAGTTTGTTTATACAAGGTTCTGGTTCTCCTCCAAGCTTCAGGTTCCAGCCTGAAAATAACTTTTTAAAACAGCTGGCATACTTTTGGGGGGGGGGGGGGGTGGCTGCTTTACCAGTGAATATGATTTTTCTGCAGATGTGCACAAGTCATGGCTTGTATCCCATGTTTTCCTGAAGGAGCTATTCCTTTGTGGGCATCTGAGCGCTATATTCAGAAACGTAAAGGAGCGTTCAGGAAGAATCAAGTAACTAGTATTTCTGAACAAAGACAGCAACACTTAACTTTTGGTTTTATTTCCATCTTCAGCTTCTGAAGAAAACAAGATACCATCAGACCTGTGCAAATAAAATAATTCCCAAAACAATCATGCCAAAACAAAGCCAAGATGAGCTCAAAATGATACAGCTCCAAGATTATATTGTCACAAATTTGTTCTTATGGTAAAAGGAATGATTCCTCACCTCTAGACCCCAGTACTTTTCAAATCCAGCATTCCCTCACTGTTTTCCCTCCCCTTCGAAGACACTTTGAAAGATGACAGTAAGGAAACCTTTCTTTTGAACCAAAAGTCAATTGCCCAAGAGGTCCTATTCCTCCCCACAGCGAAGTAACAAAACAACAGCATCAATGGTCTCAACATAGCTCTAATAAAAGGCTGTGTTAAATAACTGTCTATTGTAGGTACTTAAATGGCTCCCCATCACCACAGTGTATGAGTCTCTCAGAAGCTTTAAAGTATCTGTCTTCATCATGACCCTGTGAGCTGGAGGAATTTTTATCATCTCCGTTTTACAGATGGGGAACTGAAGCAGAGAGACAGGGGGTAGTCGTGTTAGTCTGTATCTACAAAAACAACAAGGAGTCTAGTGGCACCTTAAAGACTAACTGTCAGGGCTGGATCCCCACTTTGAACTTTAGGGTACAAATGTAGGGGCCTACATGAAAACTTCTAAGCTTAACTACCAGCTTAGCTCTGGTTCGGCTGCCACCATTTCAATGGATTCCCTCCCTGGGAAGCCTTGAAAAACCTTCACCCATTCCCTGGTGAAAACAAATCCAAACCCCTTGGATTTAAAACAAGGGAAAATTAACCATTCCCCTTCTTCCTCCCACCAACTCCTGGTGAATCAAGATCCAAAACCCCTTTGGATCTAAAACAAGGAAAAATCAATCAGGTTCTTAAAAAGAAGGTTTTTAATTAAAGAAAAAGGTAAAAATCATCTCTGTAAAATCAGTATGGAAATTAACCTTACAGGAACAACAAAGAGTCTGGTGGCACCTTAAAGACTAACAGATTTATTTAGGCATAAGCTTTCGTGAGTAAAAACCTCACTTCTTCGGATGCATAGAGTGAAAGCTACAGATGCAGGCATTATATACAGACACATGGAGAGCAGGGAGTTACTTCACAAGTGGCGAACCAGTGTTGACAAGGCCAATTCAATCAGGGTGGATGTAGTCCACTCCCAATAATAGATGAGGAGGTGTCAATTCCAGGAGAGGAAAAGCTGCTTCTGTAGTGAGCCAGCCACTCCCAATCCCTATTCAAGCCCAGATTAATGGTGTTGAATTTGCAAATGAA
>NC_048307.1:33473674-33552121 GCF_013100865.1 Trachemys scripta elegans
GTATATAATGCCTGCATCTGTAGCTTTCACTCTATGCATCCGAAGAAGTGAGGTTTTTACTCACGAAAGCTTATGCCTAAATAAATCTGTTAGTCTTTAAGGTGCCACCAGACTCTTTGTTGTTTTTGTAGATACAGACTAACACGGCTACCCCCTGATACTTAACCTTACAGGGTAATCAAACTTAAAGAGCTCAGAGGACTCCCCTCTAGTCTCAGGTTCAAAGTACAGCAAACAAAGATAAACACTCTAGTAAAAGGTACATTTACAAGTTGAGAAAACAAAGGAAAACTAACACGCCTTGCCTGGCTATTTACTTACAAGTTTGAAATAGGAGAGGCTTGTTTAGAAAGATGTGGAGAACCTGGATTGATGTCTGGTCCCTCTCAGTCCCCGAGAACGAACACACTCTCAATCAAAAAACACAAACAACAGCCTTCCCCCCCCAAGATTTGAAAGTATCTTGTCCCCTTATTGGTCCTTTAGGTCAGATGCCAGCCAGGTTACCTGAGCTTCTTAACCCTTTACAGGGAAAAGGATTTTGGAGTCTCTGGCCAGGAGGGATTTATAGTACTGTACACAGGACAGCTATTACCCTTCCCTTTATAGTTATGACACTAACAGATTTATTTGGGCATAAGCTTTCGTGGGTAAAAACCTCACTTCTTCAGATGCATAGAGTGAAAGTTACAGATATCAGGAATGGTAACATACATAAGCCAGTACATGAACACTTCAATCTCCCTGGTCATTCTATTACAGATTTAAAAGTCACTATCATTGAACAAAAAAACTTCAGAAACTGACTTCAAAGAGAAACAGCAGAACTAAAATTCATTTTCAAATTTAACACCATTAATCTGGGCTTCAATAGGGACTGGGAGTGGCTGGCTCATTACAGAAGCAGCTTTTCCTCTCCTGGAATTGACACCTCATCTATTATTGGGAGTGGACTACATCCACCCTGATTGAATTGGCCCTGTCAACACTGGTTCTCCACTTGCGAAGTAACTCCCTGCTCTCCATGTGTCAGTATATAATGCCTGCATCTGTAACTTTCACTCTATGCATCTGAAGAAGTGAGTTTTTTACCCACGAAAGCTTATGCCCAAATAAATCTGTTAGTCTTTAAGGTGCCACCAGACTCCTTGTTGTTTTTGAAGCAGAGAGAGAGTAAGGCCCAGATCCATAGGGGGATTAGATGCCTAAAGACAACATTTAGATGCTAGTGCGATCAACAAAACCTGCACTCGGATACTGCTTAACCCTGTAGTGACGGAGAACCTTAAAATCATTAAGTGCCTAAATTTCCAGAATACCCTAACCACTGGACTATGGGATATTGAGACATGGATCTCTCTCAATTTCTCCAGTTAAAGACGTTTCATTCTGTATAAATAATTAAATATGCATTGGACCAGAGACAGAGAATGACTCTATAATCCAGTATTTAGGGCATTCACCTAAAGTGTGAGAAAACCCCTGTTCAAATCCCTTCTCCTCAGCGGGCAGATAGATGAACTAAACTGAGGTCTACCACACTCTAGGTGAGTTCCCTAATCAGTAGACTAAAGATTATAAGGGAGGCCACCACTGACGCTGCCTCCATCTCCTCCTCCTCCCCGTCCCTGCTGTTTTGTGTGCACTTAGGTGTGCGCCACAACTGTTCTTGTAAGAAATGGCATAGGCATAGACACCTGCCCTCCAGGAAAGGGTTCACAGCTGTGGATCTCAAGCACAGATAAACACCTCACTCCAGTCCAGACTTAGGCACGTATCTCCATGAGAGGGATGGCATCTGATTCATAGATTCCAAGGCCAGAAGGGACCATTATGATCAGCTCATCTGATTTCCTGTTAGACCATAGAACTTCCCCAAAATAACTACTAGAGCAGATCTTTTGGGAAAACCTCCAATCTTGATTTTAAAATAGCCAGTAATGGAGAATCCACCATGACCTTTGGTAAATTGGTCCAATTGTTCATTATTCTCACTGTTAAAAATGTATGACTTATTTCCAGTCTGAATTTGTCTAGCTCCAACTTCTAGCCACTGGATTCTGTTATGCCTTTCTCTGCTAGACTGAAGAGCCCATTATTAACATCTGTTCTCCATATAGGTACTTACAGACTATAATCAAGTCACCACTTAACCTTCTCTTTGTTAAGATAAACAGACTGAGCTCCTGGAGTTTATTGTTATAAGGCCGGATTTCTAATCCTTTAATCATTCTTGTGGCTCTTCTCTGAACCTTCTCCAATTTATCAACATCCTTCTTGAATTGCAGACACCAGAACTAGACAGAGTATTTCAGCAGTGGTCACACAAGTGCATATCCACCCCCATCGTCGGCCACTGGACCCTCCCATTCATTGCTGGTAGGCGGGTGGCTGGCTAGCAGGGATCCGGCCAGCAGCCAGTACTGATGGGGAGAGACAGAAAATACAGGACAATTTGCTCGTTTTTCAGAAGAAGTCGGGACACTTCCAAGAGGGCTTAAAAACGGGATGCCTGGTCACCCTATCTATGACAATGGTGCTTGCTGCAGCTTCCTTATAAACCACTCTCTTTTTCTTGGTGTGTGTGTGACCTGATCGAAGTGAAAGAGCTAATCTGAGGGTGACCTGTTCCATAAAATCTGTAGGACTAGGGACTATGGATGGTTGCATATCTTGGACTCTCAGGGTGCCAAAGAAGAAGAGACAGAAAGCGTAAATTCTAGGTCTCCTCTGAAGACCAGCAACCCTATGCAGTTTACCAGAGAGAAAGAGGGGGTACCTATTCTCCAAGATAAAAAGAAAAAACTATGTAGGTAGTGGAAGACTTGAAGTTTCAGAGCACAGTGGAATTAAGAACAGTCCCTGGACTGGGAATCTCTGTTAATTACCAAAGGGAGTAATCCAAAGAAGTCTGGAAATATCAAGAAGCAGAGTGAGACAGGGAACTGACATTAGTGCTAGGGCCTTCCTCCCTGGAGCACTTGCAGCAAAAAACCTGCCACTGAAGCAGTATAGAAGGTCTCCACATTTTCTTTTCTCTCTAAGGCCTGGTCTACACTAGGAGGTTATGTCGAATTTAGCAGCGTTAACTCGAATTAACCCTGCACCCGTCCACACAACGAAGCTATTTATTTCGACATAGAGGTCTCTTTAAATCGATTTCTGTACTCCTCCCCGACGAGGGGAGTAGCGCTAAATTCAACACGGCCATGTTGAATTAGGGTAAGTGTGGATGGAATTCAACGCTAATAGCTCCGGGAGCTATTCCACAGTGCACCACTCTGTTGACGCTTTGGACAGCAGTCCGAGCTCAGATGCTCTGACCAGCCACACAGGAAAAGCCCCGGGAAAATTTGAATTCCTTTTCCTGTCTGGCCAGTTTGAATCTCATTTCCTGTTTGGACATTGTGGTGAGCTCAGCAGTACTGGCAACGATGCAGAGCTCTCCAGCAGAGGTGACCATGCAATCGCAGAATAGAAAGAGGGCCCCAGCATGGACTGATCGGGAAGTCTTGGATCTGATCGCTGTGTGGGGCGATGAGTCCGTGCTTTCGGAGCTGCGATCGAAAAAACGGAATGTGAAGATCTACGAGAAGATCTCAAAAGCCATGACGGAGAGAGGATACAGCTGGGATGCAACACAGTGTCGCGCGAAAATCAAGGAGCTGAGACAAGGGTACCAGAAAACCAAAGAGTCAAACGGACGCTCCGGATCCCAGCCCCAGACATGCCGTTTCTACAAGGCACTGCATTCCATTCTAGGTGCGGCCGCCACCACTACCCCACCACTGTCCGTGGACTCTGATGATGGGGTATTGTCGACGGCCACTTCCTCGGAGCTGTTCACGGACGGGGAAGATGAGGAAGGAGATGAGGAGGATGAGGCAGTCGACAGCGCTTTCAATGCTGATTTCCCTGACAGCCAGGATCTCTTCATCACCCTCACGGAGATCCCTTACCAACCCTCCCAAGGCCATAACCCGGACCGTGAATCAGGGTAAAGATCAGTAGGTAAGTGTTTTAAACATTTATTTTGAACAGAATTGGAATGGTATCTTAACAATGGGTTTTTCATGATTAGTTTGCCCTAGGCGCTTTAGTTTTTAGTCCTTGCCAGTGCAGCTACTGGAAAATTCTGTCAACATGTCCGGAGATAGAGCAGAAATCCTCCTAGGACATCTCCAGGAAACTCTCCTGGAGGTATTGTGACAGCCTTTGCATGAGGTTCCTGGGGAGAGCGGCCTTATTGCGTCCTCCATGGTAGGAAACTTTTCCGCGCCCGGCTAGCAGCAAGTACTCCGGGATCATTGCCTCGCAAAGCATGGCGGCATATGGCCCTGGTGTTTGCTGGCATTCACGCAGCATGCGCTCTTTCTCGGTCTCCGAAATCCTCATCAGTGTGATATCACACCATGAGTGATATAGGGGAATGTTAGTATTGGGACTGATTGCCTGTTCCTTTACATAACTGTAACTGGCGGTTTACAGCCACGCGGTGGAGGCGGGACAGGGGCAGCATGCAGGGATCTTTCCTGAGGACAGCCGCGAGTGGGGTGGGACAGCGGCAGAGTTCATGCTGGCCAGATTGCCGGCAGCAGGAACTGGCCAACGCTAGGAGCATTGCTTGGAACATGAAAGGAGGGCATTGCTATAAATTAAGCTTTAAGCAGCCAAAAGCTACGGCTTACCATGCCCGCCTGCTAGCCGAATTCCGTTGTCCGGCCCCGCTTGTGTGATCTGTACAGCATGACCCCAGGCACTCAATGGGAAGGCAGAAAATTCGACCTTGTATTGAGTGCGCATGTGATAGGTAACGTGCTTGGTCTTGTTCACAGAGAAAGACTATATTCATTGTTTGCAAAACTGTATCTTTGTGAGGAATTCACTCCCTTTTTCCCATTCCACAGCTGTGAGTGTCTCCCGAGCTACCCCGGCATCCCACTCCCAGAGGCTGGCGCAGATCAGGCGACGAAAGAGAAGGACACGGGATGAGATGTTCTCAGAACTTATGGGCTGCTCCCGAGCCGAGGCGGCACAGCAGACCCAGTGGAGGGAGAACATGTCGCAATACCAGTGATCACACAGCGAACGGGAGGACAGGTAGCGGCAGGAAGACCAGCAGGCGACTCAAACGCTGCTTGGACTAATGAGGGAGCAAACGGAGATGCTCCGGCGCCTTGTAGATGTTCTGCAGGACCGGAGGCGGGAGGACAGAGCCCCTCTGCATTCTATCTCTAACCGCCCTCCCCCACCACAAAGTCCCATCCCCCCCTCACCCAAAGTCCCAAGGAGGAGGGGCGGCAGGAGCCGTGAAAACAGTCACTCCATCCCTGCAGACTGCTCAAGTAGCAGAAGGCTCTCATTCCCAAAGATTTGATAAGTCCTTTCCTTCACTCCAAAAGCACCTCACCCAAGCCCCCATCCCAGTTTCATCCCCTAACTGTGTAGTTGTTAATAAAAAATACGTTTCTGTTAATTACTGTTTCCGTCATGTTCTTTTAGAGGAGAGTATGTTTGAAGGGGGGGGGAAGGAGGTTGGTAATTGGAGAGGACAGTCACCTTTACCAGGGTACAGACACGGGGGCAGGTTCAGAAGGTCACACACACATTGCAGTCACTAGGCACCCTGGTCAGTCTGGGAGGTGGTTTTCATGTTCTGTGGGGGGGGGGCTATGTGACTTTGTGGCGGGGGAGGGCAGTTACAGATCTTATGCAGTGGTCCTTAGCCTGGATGACAGAGCCACGCAGCAGGGGATCTGTAACCGCCCTCCCCCGCCACAAAGTCACATAGCCCCCACACACAGAGTCCCGAAAAGGAGGGGTGGCAGGCTCCGTTGAAACAACCAGTCCACCACTGCGGACTGCTCTAGGAGCAGGAGCCTGTCATTCCTCGAGTTTAGAAGCGTCCTTTCCATCACTACACCCGCTCCCCACCACAGTCTGTGTCCCAGTTTCAACACTTTACCACGAAATCCTTAATAAAGAAAACGGTGTTAATGAACAAAGTTTAATTTATTTTATTTTTAAAGGTGTGTTGGAAGGGGGGGAAGGGGGTTGGTAACTGGAGAGGATAGTCAACATTAACTGGGTAAAGAAACGGGGGCAGGTTCAGCTTCTGTTTAAACAAACTTAATAGTCACAGGTTACCCTGCTCACTCTGGAACCTAGCTTTCAAAGCTTCCCGGATGCACAGCGCGTCCTGCTGGGCTCTTCTAATCGCCCGGCTGTCTGGCTGGGCGTAATCAGCAGCCAGGCGATTTGCCTCAACCTCCCACCCCACCATAAATGACTCCCCCTTGCTCTCTCAGAGATTGTGGAGCACACAGCAAGCTGCAATAACAATGGGGATATTGGTTGCGCTGAGATCAGAGCGAGTCAGTAAGCTTCTCCATCTCCCCTTGAGACGTCCAAAAGCACACTCCACCACCATTCTGCACTTGCTCAGCCAGTAGTTGAAGAGTTCTTTTTCACTGTCCAGGGCTCCTGTATAGGGTTTCATGAGCCAGGGCATTAGCGGGTAAGCTGGGTCCCCGAGGATCACTATAGGCATCTCCACATCCCCAACAGTTATTTTGTGGTCCGGGAAGTAAATACCTTCCTGCAGCCATCTAAACAGACCAGAGTTCCTGAAAACGCAAGCATCATGAACCTTGCCCAGCCATCCGACGTTGATGTTGGTAAAACGTCCCCTATAGTCCACCAGTGCTTGCAGCACCATTGAAAAGTAGCCCTTTCGGTTAATGTACTGGCTGGCCTGGTGGTCCGGTCCCAGGATAGGGATGTGAGTTCCATCTATAGCCCCACCGCAGTTTGGGAATCCCATCGCAGCGAAGCCATCTATGATCACCTGCACATGTCCCAGGGTCACTACCTTTGAGAGCAGTAGCTCAATGATTGCATTGGCTACTTGCATCACAGCAACCCCCACGGTAGATTTGCCCACTCCAAATTGGTTCGCGACTGACCGGTAGCTGTCTGGCGTTGCAAGCTTCCAGAGGGCTATGGCCACTCGCTTCTGGACAGTCAGGGCTGCTCGCATCCGGGTGTCCTTGCACTTCAGGGCAGGGGACAGCAACTCACAAAATTCCAGGAAAGTTCCCTTACACATCCGAAAGTTTCGCAGCCACTGTGATTCATCCCAGACCTGCAGCACTATGCGATCCCACCAGTTCGTGCTTGTTTCCCGGGCCCAGAATCGCCATTCCACAGAATCAACATGACCCGTTGCCACCATGATGTCCATGGCGCGGAGTCCTGTGCTTTGTGAGAGGTCTGTGCCCCTCTCAGACTTAATGTCCTCACCGCACTGCCGTAGCCTCCTCGCCTGATTTCTCAGCATCTGCCTCTGAAAAAGGTGGATGATAAGGTGCGAGGTGCTGACAACGGCCATAACAGCAGCGATGATCGCAGCAGGATCCATGCTCGCAGTGCTGTGGTGTCCGCGCTGTCAATCACCAGAAAAGTGAGTGAACTTTTGCCCGCTGGCGCTTTCACGGAGGGAGGGCGGGTTGAATGACGACAGTTACCCAAAACCACCCTCAACACATTTTTTGCCCCAGCAGGCACTGGGGGCTCAACCCAGAATTCCAGTGGGCAGCGGGGATTGCGGGAACTGTGGGATAGCTGCCCACGGTGCACCGCTTCCAATGTCGACGCTTGCCCCATTAGTGTGGACTCACAAAGTCGAATTACTGTCCTTAGTGTGGATACACACGTTCAACTTTGTAATATCGGTTCCACAAATTCACTTTAAGTAAAATCGAACTACTCTCGTAATATAGACATACCCTAACCCGATCCTTCATTATCTGAAAAGGAATTATCTGGCTGGCTGAAGTAGTGTGAAAATCAAGAAATCAGATCCCATCTCTGGAAAGGCCCCAAAGTGCTTAAAAAAAACAAAGAACCACCAACTAACCCACTTTTCTTCATGCTGCTGCAGGAAGACAGGCACATGGGAGATGACATTGCTCTGAGTGCTGAGGCCCCTGAAGTCACTGCACCACTAGATGGGAGAAACCTATCCTTCCAGAACTCCTTCAGACAACAATATCTCCCTATCAGAAATGCTGTTAGCCTGGGCGAGAAAAATAATTCTAAATCCTGTCTGGAAACAAAGTAGTCCTCTGGGAGAACTCATGAAAAATTTTTGCCTTCTTGTACAGAGACAGAAAACTAGGCTCCAAATATGAGTGCAATAACTCAAAAGTACTAAGAAGAGTAGCTGACAAACCATCAAAAAATGTTTCAAGAATAATCTCTACCACCAAAGCGCAGGAAAAGGGGAAAATGTTGATACTGTACTGAACAATGGGTACCCACTCATGAGAGAGTGTGAAATTCAAACACATTCTTTATTACAAATAGTTATTCTAGCTCTACCCGCGAACATTAGCTACTACAGTTTTAAACCAAACATTTTAAACTTAATATTGACACTGAAAGGCATCATGTGTGCATGATTGAAAACTAGTAATTTGTTTTCTCTTTTTATCTATCTGATATTTGGTTTAGACTTATAGTTGTTGGGAGGAACTATAAAATATTTTAAAGTAGTTTTAAAATTAGTTTTAGTCAGGTATACATTTTACCTTATAAAACACTCTGATCTATAAGCAGCAGAAAAGAAAAAAGCACCGTATTTTTCTCAAATTTTATATTAGTCAAAACAGTAACTTTACACTGATTAAAGTCTTAAGCAATACAAAAAGGAAAAATACAACTACCCAGGTTCCCCCTTCCGTCAGCTTCACTGGGGAAAAAAATATGCTATATTAAGGAAACTTGTGGGAACAAAACTGGCTATGGGAAAACATCCACATCTCAGAGTTTTAAGGATAATTTACAAGCAAATAGTGTCCTGAACGGGATAATCAAGCAAGCACATTATCCATATCCCATGGAAACCAAAGCAGTGTTCTAATTTTAATACTCTACATTTAGTCTATTTGAATTCATTTACACTAAAAGTTTCTAGAATCTTCTGCCTAAACATTACGCACAAAGTATTCTGGAAGATCACTTTTGATATAGGTTTAATACTGCTGCTTATTAAACACAAAAAAACAAGTTCATTACGTTAGCTCACTACACTCAAGCTTTATTATTGCTCAACTTTCCTATCACAGATCAATTCTTAGAATGAACAATAATGAATAAATGACGGGCAATTTTTTCTGTTATTTTATAGGATTTTTGTGTGTGTCACCTGGGGGATATGTCTGACTGTATACTGATTCTAGCTATAATGAGCAAACACTTGTCTATCAGATGTGATATTTTATGGTTCACTCCTGTAAACTCTCTTTTACATAATATGGTATACCAGTAATACTTAAAGTTTATGAAACTGGAAGCTGAAATTAACAAACTCAGTAGCTTTGTAACTCTGACTGGAAAGCACTGCAAACAGGAAAGCTGAGCTTTCTAGCTACAGTTATAAATGAAAATAAGTTTAATTAAACCAAAGCAGTTATCTCCTCCTCCCAGCGGTTATTTTATGGATACTTCTGAAAAGTAAATATAATTTCTAAGCATTTTCTTAATACTTTTAGATAATTTTTTTTAATCTGCCACTTACCTTTCAGGGGTTGGCTAAACCAATATGGATGATAAGCATGTTTGTTTGCCTGTGAACAGCCTGATAGCAGGGGACTAGATGGGACTTTTCACAGTCAGCACCTCCGCCTCTGATGATTCTAGCCACAGACCAGATTATCCACAGATGAGGAATGAAGAGTTAGTCTACCACACTAATCACTGTTTCACACATATTGACCTTCCCACTCCGAGTACCATCTCCATAAAGGAATCCTGGTAAGAGGAATGTAAATTTTTGTGTACCTTAGCTAGTCAACACTAGATATATAGAGTAAGGACAGAAAGAGTAACCGTCATCAAGGCTGGTAAGGGCAGCGGCCTGCACCTGAAATAACCAACCCATAATAGACTTATTTTAAGATTTCCTGTAAGAGGTCTAGAATGACTAGGAAAGGAGCATTCTTAACTCCCAAGGAATGGCAGTCACAACAGGAAAAGAAAGACAACCATATATAAAAGTGTGAAGTGCTCATACATTTTACAAGGTTCTAAATTAATTGTATCAACTCAGAAAAGGGACCTGGACATCATTATTTGACTGACTCATGGCCAAAAGGCTGTAATCTAATGTATCTTCCACCATGTCCTGAGATAGTGAGTGCCCATCTGGACCAAGCTGTCTTTTAGCCATTCTATGTTTTCTAGCAGCCCTTAGTTTGCAGTTGTGCAGTTCATTCGGGACCCATCCTAAACACTCCTACTCATTTCAAAAATCCTCATTGACACAAGTATTCCCACTGAAATTAATTACACTCCTAACATCAGCAGAGACTCCTTACATGAATAAGGATCTGCAGGACTGTGCCCTCATTTTGGTTGAACATTTTTGGTGCCTCTTTATTTCAAGTGCATTTTGTTGGTGTCTCCCAATCATATTGTCAGCTTCTTTGTTGGCCAATGGCAGACAGGGATTTAAAACTTCTAAATGTACACTTCTAAATTTAGCAGGCAAAGGAAGCAATTATCTATTATCCTTATTCCAGTCCCAATGTCTACACATCTGGCTTCTACCCTTACACCACACACAGTCATATTTAAAAAGATAAATAAATGTAAAATGAAGCTATGTGAGCTATTAGAATGAAGCTATTAGAAGTATTCCACTTTACTCATAATAAAAGTTGTACAAGTCATTTGCTATTTTTCAAATCTTTTTTCAATTTAAGTATAGTGTAGATTACATCTCTCTATTATGTTAAATGTAATTTTTAAATAAACTGAATTTTTAAGCAGTTTACCAAATATATACTGTTGTATTTCCATAAAATAGTCTCAAAGAAAGGTATCTTTATGAATACTGAAAATCATTTGACTTCCAAGAGTTAACATTTTTGCCATAACAAATTTCTGATTTGCTTATGAATTTCAATCATCACTCTAGCTGAAAGGCTTTATCAAAAATGTTCTTTAAACTAGCACGGCTTATTGTTTAAAAATGCATAAAATGCTAGGACATGGTCCAACTTCTAGGCTAATAGTAAGCAATCCAAGAATTAACAAAATCCTTTACTCTGAACAGAAAACAAACGAAGCCCATTCAGCACGACATAACAAAGCACAGCCATCTCCGTTATGGAAAGCAATGACATAACTAACATACCGGTTTATAACTGTATTTGCTCTATACTTATCTATGAGTAACACCAGATGCACACCATTCAAATCTAAATTAAGTCAAAAATTTACTCATTTAAAATGATAAACCTAAAGTATATACTATTTATATAGTATGGATTTCCACATTTTGGTCCCAACCCTGCAAACATTTAAACACGTAAAAGACCTTTTTTTTTGTTATATTTTGAAACATTTTATAACTCTCACCTGCATAAGTAGATTAATTAAACTAAATACAAAAATTCAAAAAAATGTCCAGGATGGATGTCAGAAAGACTCGATTTAATCATGGATTTCTACATAAAAGTGCATTCTTGTTGGTTGTTATAACCTTAATACAGGGTTCGGCAACCTTTGGCATGCGGTTCCCCAGGGTAAGCACCCTGGCGGGCCGAGCCAGGCCGATTTGTTTACCTACTGCGCCCGCAGGTTTGGCCGATCGCGGCTCCCATGGGCCGCGGTTCACCGTCCCAGGCCAATGGGAGCTGCGGGAAATAGCGCGGGACGATAAGAATATTAAAAAGAAGTTTGTGTGCACTCAAAAATCATCTACAATGTTTTAAATCTATTGACACTGTATCACAAACATGAGGCAGGAGTGGAATATATTACTGAACAATAGACAACATATTGCTGACCTGCCCTACATGATACAGCAGCCATTAGCATAGCACTGAAGTTCCAATTGTTCCTTTCCAGCAGAGCTCAGAATGGTGATGGGCAATGACTCCTTCTCTCTGAATGCCCACACCTGCAGGGTCCCACAAGATTCCATAATATATACCCTCTTTTCCTTTATATTTATATAAGACCACAAGATGGCGAGAGGTCACAGGCTCACCTAACAACAGTGCACATACAATACTCAACCAAATACATCATTCACCACTGAAGCAACCACCTCTTCTGCTAAGATACTAGAATGCCTATTAGAACTAGCTAAGATGGGGGTGGGTAAACTACAGCCCACGGGCCACATCCTGCCGGCCACCCGTTTTAATCCAGCCCTTGAGCTCCCACTGGGAGGAGGCTCTGGGGCTTGCCCCACTCCAGCACTCCAGCTGGGGAGCAGAGTAGGGGCCCGTGCAGCTCCCGGAAGCAGTGGCGTGGTGCCCCCTCTGGCTCCTACATATAGGAGCAGCCAGGTGGCTCCACTCCACACACTGCCCCCACCTCAACCGCTGAGCCCGTAGCGCCTATTGCCCAGGAACCGCAGCCAATGGGAGCAGCAGGGGCAGCGCCTGCAGACGGGTCAGTGTGCAGCAGAACTGCCTGGCCGCACCACCGCCTAGGAGCCGGAGGGGGGACATGCCACTGCTTCCGGGAGCTGCTTGAGTTAAGCGCCGCCTGGATCCTGCACCCCGGAGCCACCCCAACCCCCGGCCCAGTCCGGAGGCCCCTCCCACACCTTGTCAGAGTGGTTCCTGGGGCCCTGTTTGACTCCTCACTAAGCTTGGATGACCAGGTAGCGTGAGTTTCTAACATCACCTTTCTAGGACTGTCAAGCTATTAAAAAAATTAATCATGATTAATTGCACAATTAAGCACACCGTTAAATAAAAATAGAATACCAATTATTTAAATATTTTGGATATTTTCTACATTTTCAAATAGATTGATTTCAATTACAACACAGAATACAAAGTGTACAGTGCTCACTTTATATTATTATTTTTATTACAAATATTTGCACTGTAAAAAACAAAACAAAAATTTCAATTCACCTAAGTACTGTAGTGCAATCTCTTTATCATGAAAGTTGAACTTACAAATGTAGACTTATGAACAAAAAAATAACTGTACTCAAAAATAAAACAATGTAAAATTTTAGGGCTCAGAAGTCCACTCAGTCCTACTTCTTGTTCAGCCAATTGCTCAAACAATTTTGTTTACATTTATGGGAGATAATGCTGACTGCTTCTTGTTTACAATGTCACCAGAAAGTGAGAACAGGCATTAGCATGGCATTGTTGTAGCCAGCATAGCAAGATATTTATGTGCCAGATGCACTAAAGATTCGTATGTCCCTTCATGCTTTGACCACCATTCTAGAGGACATACTTCCATGCTGATGACGGGTTCTGCTCGATAACAATCCAAAGCAGTGCAGACTGACACACGTTCATTTTCATCATCTGAGTTAGATGCCACCAACAAAAAGTTGATTTTCTTTTTTGGTGGCTGAGGTTGTGTAGTTTCCGCATCTGAGTGTTGCTCTTTTAAGACTTCTGAGAGCATGCTCCAGACCTCATCCCTCTCAGATTTTGGAAGGCACTTCAGATTCTTAAACCTTGGGTCAAGTGCTGTAGCTATCTTTAGAAATCTAACATTGGTACCTTCTTTTCATTTTGTCAAATCTTCAATGAAACTGTTCTTAAATCGAACATGGGTCATCATCCAAGACTGCCATAACATGAAATAAATGGCAGAATACAGGTAAAACAGAGCAGGAGACATACTATTCTCCCCCAAGGAGTTCAGTCATAAATTTAATTAACATTTTTTTAACGAGAGTCATCAGCATGGAAACATGTCCTCTGGAATGGTAGCTGAAGCATGAAGGGGCATATGAATATTTAGCATACCCGGCACATAAATACCTTGCAATGCCTGCTACAATGGTACCATGTGAACACCCGTTCTTACTTTCAGGTGACATTGTAAATAAGAAATGGGCAGCATTATCTCCCATAAATGTAAACAAACTTGTTTGTCTTAGCAATTGGCTGAACCTGAAGTGAGACTGAGTGGACTTGTAGGCTCTAAAGTTTTACATTGTTTTGTTTTTGAGTGCAGTTATGTAATAAAAGAAGCTACATTTGTAAATTGCACTTTCACGATAAAGAGATTGCACTACAATACTTGTATGAGGTGAACTGAAAAATACTATTTCTTTTGTTTATCATTTTACAGTGCAAATATTTGTAATAAAAATAATAATATAAAGTGAGCCCGGTACACTTTGTATTCTGTGTTGTAATTGAAAACAATATATTTGAAAATGTAGAAAAACATCCAAAAATATTTAATAAATTTCAATTGGTATTCTATTGTTTAACAGTGTGATTAATCCTGTGATTAATCACAATTAATTTTTTAATTGCAACTTTTTTTTTTTTTATGTTTATCGCATGAGTTAACTGCGATTAATTGATGGCCCTACTTCTTTCACTTCCAGCTTGCTAGGAAACATCAACCTTCCCTTCCAGGTGAGGAGTACTATAATTCACTGTATTTGAAGCTGAATGTGAAGACCATGCTCTGGCTCTAGCTGGTTCAGAGTGTGTCTGCCCACGCTACTCCAAGGCTTAGGCCACCATGAGCATGAGGGCCAGTGCTCCAGTTCATCCACTGGCTCACAGTCAGTTTCAGATCCCTGTTTAAGGCCTCAGTCCCAATCTTCAAAGCAGCTAAAGGATCAAGTCTCAACTATATTAAATGCTGAATTTCAATCTATGAACTACAAAGACAGTTTCATTGGAACAACACAGATCACAAAACATGTGAGAGCTGGGGACAAAGAATTCTTGGTTGAGGAGATCTGGCTATGGAACAAAACTTCCAAAGGAGAGTAGGTTAATTCAGAATCTGACTGTCTTTAGGAAATGCTGTAAAACTTCCCTCTTCAAAAAAGCCTTTTCCCTATAGCAAAAATGACACTCACAACACAGACATCTCCAACTACCCAAAGACCTGCAAATTAAAATAAAAAACCCAACTCTATTAACACAAATAAATCAATAAACAAACAAACAAAAGCATTCAAACAAATCACACACACACACACACACACACACATCCCCAAGCAGAGATGTTACTCTCAAAAGGGAGGAGAGCCAGAAACTCCATGAAGCACCCTAGGAACTTAGCTATTGATTTTGATCTGACACTCAGATACTAGGGTGATGGACAGCAATATAAAACACAAACCCAGATAGAAAAAAAGAGAGAGAGAGAGATTATCAGATAACCAGAGGAACTGAAAACTGGACTGGAGCTATTAGCGGAAATCTAAAATACACATAAATAGTATGTCCAATTAGTTTAGTTTAGGACTGAAATTCAGGGTTGTGTGTGTTTTTACGTTATTGGATTTATTTTTAAATTTGATAAATTTAACAAAAAAATTAAAAGTACATCTCTACCCCGGTACAATGCTGTCCTCGGGAGCCAAAACATCTTACCGCGTTATAGGTGAAACCGCGTTATATCGAACTTGCTTTGATCCGCCGAAGTGCACAGCCCCGCCCCCCCGGAGCATGCTTTACCGCGTTATATCGGTTCGCATTATATCAGGGTAGAGGTGTATACATATTTACTGGAATGCAATACACGCACAAAACTAATATTATATAAATAAACACCAAGTAGCTGACAATATATTTTAATGTAAAAAAATAGTTTTTATAAACCTTTACAAAAGACTACCATCAGGTACCAATTTAGTAACAAAGTTTCCAGTCAAGGTAGGGAAACATTACTTCAGTAAACACCCTTGGCCCTGCTGTTTACAATTCTCATCCCTGAGGAATTTCCAGCAGTAGTAACATTTCATAACGGATGATGACCTATTCAATTGAGCATTCTCAGTGGAAGAAGTTGAATTACTGATTATTAAGGGTCCCAGAAATTCTTGTTTGATTTGTTATTTTCCCTCAGGCTCTTCACCAGCACTCTGAGATAGCCAACACACCACATTCTCTTGCAGTATTTCCATCTAACAGAACTTCCTGTTTCTAGTCTAAAATGCTTTCCCAAGCAGCAAGAAAAACATTTAAAAGTTATTTCAATCATATCTTCAATAACCTAAATATTATAGAGAGAGACAAGGTGGGTGAGGTAATATCTTTTATTAGGACAACTTTTGCTGGTGAAAGAGACAAGCTTTCAAGCTTACACAGAGCTCTTCTTCAGATCTGGGATGGTCCAATAAAAGGTATTACCTCACTCACCTTGTCTTGCTAATATCCTGGGACCAACACAGCTACACCACCATTGTAAATACTATATAGGTAGGCAACTGTAGTTATTATAGCAGAAAGGTATGTCATAGGAAGAGGGTGAGACAAGAAAAAAAAAAGCCAACTAAAAATTTCTATTAAATCCATTGAGTACAAGATTTAAGGAGCTGAAATATATGAGAAAAGGTTATAAGTCATAGAACTAAATACTATCCTCCACTGGCACAACTCAATTGAACTCAAAAGAATAACATGGCCCATGATGTCTGACTTATTTTTCTTTTAGGGGGAGGGTGTTAAATCTTAAATTGACATTTTAAAACAAAAAATTCAAACATGTCAATACTAGCTACTAGGATTGCCAACTTTCTGACAGCAGAAAACTAAACACCATTGCTCTGCCCCTTCCCTGAGGTCATGCCCCTGATCCGCTCTTCTCCAAGGCCTCGCCCCACTCACTCAATTCCCCCCTCCCTCCATTGCTCACTCTCCCCCACCATCACTCACTTTCACTGGGCTGGACCAGCCCCCTCCCTCCATTGCTCACTCTCCCCCACCATCACTCACTTTCACTGGGCTGGACCAGAGGGTTGGGGTGCGGGATGAAATGAGGGCTCTGGCTGGGGATGCAGGCTCTGGGGTGGGGCCAGGGATGAAGGGTTTGGAGTGCAGGAGGGGGCTCTGGGCTGGGCCCGCGGGGTTCGGAGTGTGGGAGGGGGCTTTGGGCTGGGATAGGAGGTTGAGGTGTGGGAGGGGGTAAGGGCTCTGGGGTGGGGCCAGAAATGAGGGGTTCAGGGTGCCTCAGGTCTGGGGCAGGAGGTTGGGGCGCAGGAGGGGGTGCGGGCTCTGGGGAGTTTGGGTGTGGGAGTGGGCTCAGGGCTGGGGCAAGAGGTTGGGGTGCGCTTACGTCATGAGACTCCCTGGAAAACAGCAACATGTCCCTGTGGCTCCTAGGCAGAGGAGCGGCCAGGGGACTCCACATGCTGCCCCTGTCCACAGGCATCGCCCCCGCAGCTCGCATTGACCGCAATTCCAGCCAGTGGGAACTGCGGAGCCGGCACTCAGGGCGGCGCTTGCGCCACGGGCAGGGGCAGCGCGTGGAGCCCCCCTGGCTGCACCCTGTACCTAAGAGCCAGAGGGACATGCCGGCTGCTTCCGGGAGCCACGTGGACCTGACCACTGCGGCCAACCGGACTTCTAGTGGCCCAGTCAGCTGTGCTGACTGGAGCCGCCAGTGTCCCTTTTCGACTGGGCATTCCAGTCGAAAACCGGATGTCTGGCAACCCTACTAGCTACCCATTACTAACAGTAAATTCACAAACTTAGTCTCGGGACACATCTACACTGCCCTGCAAGTTCAGACCACTGGGGTTAGAATAGCATGGCACATCAAAGTGCTGTGCTGTAATTCCCCCAGGAGATGCTGCAGAGATGAACTAAAAGGTTCCCAGTTCACATTAAGTTAGTCCTCTTCAAACTGGATTACATTAATGCAAAGAAGGAACCTTTTAGTTTGTGCCTGCAGCATCCACATGGGGGAAGTTACTGCGCAACACTCTGGGGTGCACTGCTATTCACACCCTCTAGTCCAAACTGTTGGGCAGTGTAGACATGCCCCTCAGACTTCTGAACCATAGATTGCTTGATAATCCTTGCTGACATTGTAATGCATAATACAGAAAAATATTTGGATCTAATACTGTGTAGTCTCTTTGAAAACAATGCCTTAAAATATTTACTGATAATTTTGTAAGAACCATTGTAAACTGAACTTCCTCACTACAGAACTGTTCCTGCCAAGTGAACTTCTTATCTTCCATTAAAATCAAAGGGAGCCAAAGATGCTCAGCACTTTGCAGGATGGGGCCTATTAGTCCTCTAAAGAGACACAACATGTAAAGATTTGATTTACAGAACTACCAGCAATAAAGACACATTTGACGTCAGGATCACTTGCTAAAAACTGATCTAGCTGAGTTTTCTAAATAAAACATCTTAGTTTTTACTGGTAACTAACAGTATGGCAGCAATGCAATGAACTCCATCTCATGTACAGTACTTTACATAAACAAAAATCATGAAAACATACTATGAAAAAGCACTTGAGATAAAAAGAAATTTCAAGACCACGCTTCTTTCAAACAGTAAAATGTCACTTCTACTTTTAACATACTTGTTAGTATCATGAACATATTAAGTTTTAAATAAAAGTTTAGACGTAACAGTCCTTTTGTATGCTTATAACATGAAACAATGTTTGCTATTATGAAACAACTTTTGAAAGCATAGTTTATTCCTATGGCACACATCTCTCAGTTACGGTGTCATTAAATATAAGCATATGCATTTTAATTTGTCAGAACAGCCATAGTACATGTCCACATTTACCAAAGTTGTCAACCTCTATTGCCTATTGGTAATTTTCATCCCCCACCTCCTCCTCAAAGCATGCACACATGTGCACGCACACGCACACACAGTTTGGCCTTACAAGGAAAGCAAGAAATCTATTTTCTGCTAGGTCTGCAACCAATTCAGAGACTGCTAATTAACAAGAATCCAGGAATAACTTGGCAAGGGAATTGAGTCTTGTGTATCACATTACTTTCAACCCTTTTCTTCGCTTTCAACCCTTTTCTTCACACAAGGCCAGATTCTGATACTCTTTATGAATAGCATATGAATGTGAAATATGAATTTCTCCATAAGGGGCCCATTGATTTCCTAGAACTACTTGTAGTTTAAGTAAAAACACAATATGTATAAGGGTATCACTAACTGGCACTTAATTATTCCAGAACAATACCTAAATGAATGAATTTTAACCAAACGTATATAACTTCAACCAGATTAGAACACAGGCAAAACACCTGGATTGGTATCAGATATATCAAATGATAGATTTTCTTTTATTTTGCTAAAAGGAGTACTTGTGGCACCTTAAAGACTAACAAATTTATTTGAGCATAAGCTTTTGTGGGCTAAAACCCATTTCATCAGATGCATGCAGTGGAAAATACAGTAGGAAGATGTATATACACAGAGAACATGAAAAAATGGGTGTTGCCATACCAACTATAACGAAAGTAATCAATTAAGATGGGCTATTATCAGCAGGAGACAAAAAACTTTTGTAGTGATAATCAGGATGGCCCATTTCAAACAGTTGACAAGAAAGTGTAAGTAACAGTAGGGGAGGCTTGTTGGAATCCTAGCCTCCCTCCTAGAAGAGGCCCAATGAGCCACCTATTGACCTCTAGAGCACAAAAGGAGATTCCCCCCAATCACTCCCCAGCCAAACCCTGCCATGCCTCTCCTGGCATTAGACCTCTCAAGGTCTCCAGGGGCAAGGCCTTCTTCCTAAGGATTCGGGTATTCCAAAGAAGAGAAAGCATCTGCATGCACATGTGCAAAGGCGCATACACAGATGGATAGGGGAGGGGAAATGCAGCAGAGGAGGGAGGTACTCCCCCGCCCTGGATTAGATTAATCCAATTAACTTCAACTGTCTTCTACTTTCCACTTGGAAAATAGGATCAAGCAGAAATTTGTAATTATGGTGACTATTTTTTAAAAAAAAAATTATATTCACAAAACACCTTGCCTGATTAACTTCAATTTTGGTGACAGAACTCTCATTTTCATTGATATGTCTCCAATGCTGACAACTCAGGATTTTATTGTGAGTAATGGCATTTTATCACAGTAACATGATTGAAAAAGCTCCCACTCCAGCTTCCTAGTCATCTAAGGAGATCTCCAGCAAAAATGGGGAAAGAAAGACTTAACTGCTTGAAATTTCTAAATCAGACACACCCAGAGAATTTTTTTTAAGTTTACAAAAAGCAGTCTCAGCATGTGTTCCAGAAATGTAAAGTAGCTAGTATCAAACTTAACAAGCCCACCATTCCCACTATGGCACTACAAACAATTAAAAGAGGCAATATAAAAAAGCAAAATAGAATGGCATTAAGAAAATCTTAAACTAAGCTGAAGATCAAGAGGGAAGAGGAGGAGCTTGAGAAATGAAATACTGAAGAGTAAATAAATCTTATGTCTGTTGTTACAGTTAGCACTACAATGCTAGAGCAGAGTGCTAATATCCTAGGATTACACCAGTTCAACAATTTTCTCTCTGTCTGTTATCAACTCATTCCCACAGAAGATCTACTCAGGAGGTTAAGGAAAACTTCCTATTACTGCATCACCTCACAAACACCCATCTTGCCACTCAGCAGGTCCTGGACATAGGACTAGGGAAGAGAACAAGCAACCATCGGAGACTTCAATCCTACTACAGAAATCTCTCTGAAGCAGGACTGAGATTCCCCACATATCTGTACAAAGTACTGCTGCCATGCTAAACTGATATCAGTGCTGTTTCTTTATTCTGTTTTATTCATGTTCTTATGCCCACCTAACACTGTGGTATCCTTCCCCTGCAAAAGAGGTAATGAGGAGACAACACACTGCAGAAAATACACATCATAACAGCTCTCAGCACTGCTGTCATGAGGGAAAGGGACCATATCCAACACCCAGTGCACACAGATATGATTTTGTTTTGTTTTAAAAACCACATACATACACACTTTTATTTCTGTTTGCATATATACACATTATATATATATATACACACACACACACACCTCTACCCAGTGGTGAGCTGGAGCTGGTTCGCACGAACCGGTTGTTAAATTTTGAAGCAGTTTTAGAACCGCTTGTTAACCGGCTTCCCTGCGGGGGTGGGGGCGGACGACGCTGCGCCTCTGATGGGCTCTGGACGGGAAGCATGTAATTTCTCCTTCGGTTGCCAGGGGGCGCTGCGCTGCAGGAGCCATGTGGGTTGCCGCCTGGCCCTGTTGCTGCTGCTGCTCCTCAGACCTCTGGCCCTGGGGCTCCCGCTGCTGCCTGGTGGGTCCCCGGCTGCTCTGTTGGGCCTGGGCTGTGTCCTGCTGCTCGGGCTGTTCCGAGCCGCTCTCCCCGTGTGGGTACCTGCACTCCCTGCCCGCAGCCAGGCCCTGCCACACCCCCTGCCCTGTCTCCAGCCAACCCCTGCTGCACCCCCCTGCCTGAAGACAGCCAGCCCTGAACTCTTCTGTCTCCAGCCCTGCCGCCCTCCTGCTCGAAGCCAGCCAGCCCTTGCTGCACCCCCCTGCCCTGCCCGCACCAGCCCCGCACCCCCTGTCCGCAGCCAGCCCTGCCGCACCCCCTGCCCAGTCTCTAGCCAACCCCTACTGCACCCCCCTGTTGAAGCCAGCCAGCCCCACATTCCTCTGTCTGCAGCCCTGCCGCCCCCCTCTGCCCGAAGCCAGCCAGCCAGCCCCGCACATCTGTCTCCAGCCCTGCCGCCCCCCTGCCCAAAGCCAGCCAGCCCCTGCCACACACCCCTGCCCTGCCCGCAGCCAGCCCCACACCCCCTGCCTTGACTGCAGCCAGCCCTGCCCCCCCTGCCTCCAGCTAGCCCTGCCCCATGCCTCTGTCTGCAGCCGGCCCCACGTCCACTGGTGCCCTGCAGTTCCCAGGGCAGTAACCCTAAACCCTGCTTCAACGAGGGAGGCAGGGAGCAGCTGGGACCCACACATGTGCATACCCATCCCCCGCCTCCCCCCCCGACCCCCAGGGAGTGGCGGGGACCCACACATGTGAAACGGAGCTCATTTCTAGATCAGGCCCATCTATTTAAAAAAGAACTTCAGGTAGAATTAACATACATCCATATTTTCCCGGACATGTCAGGCTTTTTGGGTCTTAAATCGCCTCCCGGGAAAATACGTATGTATGGTAACCCTATTGGTACAAAAAATACATACTGTGAAACATCCCTTAAATCAGAACTTTTTATAGGGAACTGTTTGTTAAAATTTTGTCAGCTCACCACTGCCTCTACCCCGATATAACGCTGTCCTCGGGAGCCAAAAAATCTTACCGCATTATAGGTGAAACCACGTTATATCGAATTTGCTTTGATCCGCCGGAGTGTGCAGCCCGGCCCCCCCGGAGCACTGCTTTACCGCGTTATATCTGAATTCATGTTATATCTGGTCACGTTATATCGGGATAGAGGTATATATGTAAAGAACAAGTAAGAAGATCTAAGTAAGAAGTATAGTTGCTGATCTATAACAAGAGAAGGGAGAAAAAAAACTTTATATATTTCACATTTTCCTCATTAAAGTAATTGTTCCATGAACAGGGTAGGGGGGGCACAAGTGAAGGGCGCTAGAAAAAAATGTATTCATTGGTACTGTCTTTCATCTCTAGGTCCCAGTTTTAATCCAAACACCTTTAACTTGAAAACTAGTCCATTTTCAAAATTTAGTTAAAAGCAGGTTCTACGCCTACTGGAGTCCCTGCCAAATTTTGTGCTTTAAAAAATTCACATTTCCTTATTTACCCTACTTCTTTTCTCTTTCACTGTTTGTGCAAGTCTTTCATATAGCGACAGGTGAAACTGACTACACATGAAATACTGTCAAAGGCACGAAATAAATTGGGGAAAAAAAACATCTTTCTAATTTTTTTATAATAATTATAAGTAAAAAAAAAAGAAAAATGTGATATTTAATTTGATAACATCCCTTTAAAAGACATTACCATCTAATCTCTGTTTGATAGCATAGTAGGTTAAATCCACTTCCTATACTGAGAGGAGTCTAACTCAAGTGCCTCCACAAAATTTAACAGCAGCACTATAGCATAGAGAGGCAGTCTTTCAGGCAGAAAACTCTTAAGCCATTTTTAGGTCAATATCAATACCTTAAACTCCGAAAAGAAAACCACAGGCAGCCAGTACAGACCATGAAGCTCTTGTTAAATGTGCTCATAGCAGGATATTCTGGTTAACAAACAGGTTGCTGGTACTGCACTAGCTGTCAGTTCTGAATGGATTCAACGTGTAACCCTGTGTACAGCACATTTTAGTAATCAAGACTGGAAGAGAGAAAGGCATGAATTACAGAGGCATGGTCAATTTGGAAAGAAAAGATTTCTAGCTCCTAGCCAAACACAAATAAAAATAAAAAAAACTTGGCTACCATGGACAAATTATCATCCAGAGATAACAAAAGGGATTCTAATCAGACTCTTATGATGCAAACGTGTGACATACACAACACACACACTCAGCAGGACAGAATTTTTTTTAACCATTTCTTCTTTTCCCCCAACCCAATAACATCATTTCTGTCTTACAGATGGAGCCTCAATCAATTTGCCCTTGTTCACAACCTCCTAGTCACCACCAGATACTGTGAAAAGCACTATGAGAGAGGAATCTATAGATGAGTGTAATGAGCATATTGGAAACAATACAACCCATGCTTCCTTACTAATCCTCTTAATGGCCTTCTATACTTATGTGAAGACAAAATGGAACCTCGAAGACCACAAGAGAGCAACCTCGAGGTAGAGCAATTATTGCTCTACACTCCACTTTGTGATCTCCTTGGAAGATAACAAATTCACATAACAGTAGCACCATCAACTTTTGCTGTCATGCACAAGTGTATGAATACCACATTGTGATCAATGATTCTGAAGGCAGCAGATAGACCTAATAAGACCAGCAAGGGGATTTAATCTTCATCCATTACTAAATCCTCATCCACCAACACAAGGACAGCTTTGAAACATACCTATCTCAGTACACAGTTTGACAACAATCAAGGAATCAGAGTTGTTTATCCACAACCTTTCCAATTACCAGAAAGGCCAGAGTCAACCTAGGTCAGTAGTGGGACAGCTTTTCCAATATCTGACTTTTTAAAAAGTATATTCTTGCCTATCCCTCTTTAAATGAAGCTTAAAGATTTCAGTATCCTCAGCTGTCAATTGTATCAACACTTTTTACCAGCATCAAGTAAAATAAAAATCCCTGACCCAAACTCTGAGTAAAATAAGAAGCCCTGATTCTGCTTCAATGCCTCCAACTGTGCCTTCAGAGCCTCCAACCACCTATGTTACCACCCGTTTCTCTCTCTAGCACCCCTTCCATCTACACTTCACACGTCATTACCTTAGCATCGCATCTATAAGGACAAATAACTCAATGTTCTCATCAAGAAAATGGGTAATATTTTCACCATAACAGCTCTCTGCCATATGTGATTTGACTTTGCCCCTCTGCTCATCTATTATACCAACTCACTGTCACTCACTCACTCTACTACCCCATTGTTTTGCACTACTCTCCTAATGTCCATATTCACTGGCCTACCCATGAGCCTTCTGACCTTACTTCTCACCTTGTTACCACCAATAATCAACCTTCTTTCTCCATATGGTTCCCACAAGTTCTGCCCCTTCATGTCCTCCACAAGCTCTTGTGTACAATGAAAAAATATAAGAGCTGTAAAAATCATGCCTAACCTAAACAATCTCAAATACTTTTTATTTTCTGCTACATTCCACTCCTGCTCTCATTTCATCTATTATCCAATTTCAACAGTAAACTCTGCAGGGCAAAGAATGCATCTGCACCACTCGCATGACATCGTAGAAACAGAAAATGCTTGTGATGTATGCACTCACAATGCGGCAGAGTTTTAGATATCAGAAAAGATATATGTTCAAAGACAGATGCAGTTAGATCCACAATACTTCAATCATTTATACATGCACTCTCAAGCATTCTTTTCTTTATCCAAAAAAAATCAAGGATTTCTATTTAAAATGATCACCAAAGAAAAAGTGAATATTAGACATCCATATAAACAATGAAAGATATTGGAGAGATCTATTTTTCCTCTCTTAATACCAAGTTTGTATTTGTTGCATGTACCTGAACTTTTCTTAGAGCCACAAAGATTAGAGCATTTATTAGCTCAGTGAACCATCTTGAGTAGTTTTTTCCAACTCCAAGTTTTAACTCCATAGCTGTAACAACTTGCTATCAAACTGCCAGCTATACACACTGCTCAGTTTTCTTCTATGAATCCATGTGTCATTTCCCACCAAAATGCCTATTCAGATAGTAAATAACTAGGGTTAAGTCATTTTCTTTTTTTTTTTTTTAAGTGGTTAAAATCCAACTTTCAGTACCAAAACCTCACAATTTTTATACATAAGCCTGCAAAACACACATGCCTTACATGCCTTATGTATGGCACAAGAAGTTAATTAGGAAGATGTCGCACTGTATTGAAACAAGAACATTTTGTTGAATAATGAAGACATTTAACAGTCTACTTTCTATTATGTGACATTCCCACATGGGAGTTAAGGAATTTTGAAGTCAGCAAATATTGCAAGTTCTTTAGAAGTTCTTTCACACCTGTCATCCCTGCTTGAAGTGTCACATTCTGCAGTTTCTGTTAAGTTGCTGAGTTCCAGCTTGTACTGGTAAATGTAAAACCTACTCAATTTGCCTAGGTCAGTAAAGCACAGGTCAGTTAACAGGAAACCTTGTACATTCCCCTTCATTGAAGATTCATTACACAATAAAGCACATACCTTTTAACTGGTCAGCTACCACACTCTGGCCAACTCGTTCAATCACCTTTCCATCCTCCATTTCGTAACGGTCATCCAAATATTTGGCAGTAGCTTCCGAAATATGAACCTTTCCAGCCACTCCCAACTGCTCCATTAGATTGGCCAAGTTGACATCATTGGACCACACATCAAACTTAAACCTCCTCATCCCCAAAATGCCACAAAGGACTGTCCCAGTGTGAACTCCAACTCTCATGTTCACCATTTCTTTTTTCTCTTGGCAAAACTGCTCTATGGCTTTAATCATACCCAAACCCATCTCAATGCAGCAATAGGCATGATCCGCTCGGGGCTCTGGGCATCCTGCTACACAATAATAACAGTCTCCCAAAGTACTTATCTTCTCACATTTGGTGTCCTCACACAGACGGTCAAAGCGGCCAAACAGATCGTTCAAAAGCCCCACCAATGCATGGGCAGATTTGTTTGCACTCATTTTAGTAAAGCCAACAATATCCGCAAACAAAATACTCACTTGTTCAATCTGCTGCATTTTAAAAGGACGGAATATAATGGGGGTTTTCTGTATAGAGGGTTTTTTCTTCCTGTTTTTGGGGCTTGAGGTGGAATGACGTTTGACAGAGTTCTCACTTTCGTCATCCCCCTGTTTCATTAAGTCATCAGCTATTATTCTTGGCATCACAGAATGAATCATCCTCTCTTTCAGTGCTTTTTCCACTTCCAAATCTTTTCCATGCATGATTGATTGCCCCACTTTCAAGAATGTGCTCCTTGATCTGACTTCAGACATGATAAATAAATGAATACCGATAGCATGGATACAGATGTGAAGCAAGGCTTTACTCAGCAGTTCCCAGTAAATTACACTGGCTCCAAGGGGTGCGAAGCAGTCCTCATCACTGAAATGATAACCGAAGGTTTCAAAAAGGACTGAGTAGGATAGTCCCAGAAACAAGCTTAAATACAAAGGTAAGTGCATTACTGTGTAGAGCAACAAGAGCACTTCAACACACATAGAAAAACTGCCTACTTGAGAAAGGCAAGTGTCTGTGGCTCTCACAGGGGGAGTATGATTGGATGTGTCATCACTTCCTGAGATAGGTGTCAAAACTTGGAACTGTGGAGCCAGCGTCAAAATAAAAACCAGGAGGGTGAGGATCAGTGAGGTCCACACATAATGCTGAGCATAGGTCTTAGTGAAAGTGAACAGAAAAAAGGCTACACATACTAAGAGGAAGCACAGAGCTGGCACCATGAAGACAATCAGTTTCTCTCTCATGTGGATTCCAAAATATATACCCCAGAGGAGACAGGCCACACCTATGTAGAAAAGGGCATAGCGAAACCTACGCTGGGTCTGCGGGAAGCATCTCTCCATACAGGCCTCTTCCAGGTTGTTGGAGTCGAACTTAGGGTTCCACCACTTGGAGGAGGCTCTCTCAAAAAGCTGCGGCAGCTTCTTCTTGCGCAAACCTGCACCACTGCTTCCCCCTCCTCCTGTTGCTCTGCGGGCACCTCCTGACTCCCCAGAGCTGCTACAGCTGGAGGAGATGCTGTACTTGCAATGCTTGGAAGAGGAGCAACCCTGGTGCTGTTTGGGGTTGATTCTGACCATCACACTGTTACTGTCTCCACTGGAGTCACAGCTCACCTCAGTGCTGTGGTGATGCAGTAACTGCTGGTGTGGTGGGGAAGCCATGTTGTCAAATTTTCTTTAAGCACTTTAGGAGATGGGTCCTTAGGACTTTACAAACAATAAATAGAGTGATCCTTTAACTTTCTGACTTGGGGCTTTTCCTAGGACAGTTGCTTTTAAATTCCTTGAGAAATCACTGCCTGTTTAAAGAAACCGCCAGGCAGGCCCACATGATTCAGTTACTCATCCTTCAAACGGGGCAAGACAAACAGGAGACTGGGAGCTAGGCAGGCCCACATATTCCAATCTAACGCTGTAGTAGATATGTCCGGCGGGCTGTCCACAAACTGGCCGCGATTTGTTCCAAGTTAGTTGCAGTTTTGCTGTCACTCCCCAGGTCCTTTCCAATAAGTGCAGATCAGTCTCGGGAGAGTGACAAGCAGTCCCCTTCGGGAAAAGATCTCTTCTCCATCTTTTTTGCAGCTTACCGAAGCGGAAGGGAGAAAGCCCCTTGCCTCCCCAGGCCAGGCTGTTAGCAGCGTGTGGCTCTCACCGCGGCCACACCATCCCCACTCCTGACGTTGACACGGAGGAACAAACCCGACTTAGCCCTGTCTGGCTCCCGCCCGCAGCCCGCGCTGCTCCGGCAGGGCCGAGGCGGCCCAGCGCTTGGTGCTGGGTTATTTTCCTTGTCCCCAAAATTCCCCTCGCACCAGCAGCCTCGGGACGCCTGGGAGACGCAGCCGCCACGCTGTGGTGCAGCAGCCGCCGGCCTGTGCTGCTCCCTGTCGCCCCCAGGGGCTGGCGCGGCCGTTCGCACTCGCCGGGGTGGGGGCTCCACTCCCACCGGTGGGGCCTTCGGCCTCGGAGCCGCCCCGCTCTTTCCTGACGGGCTCCCGGCGCGCAGGGACCGGCCGGGAAGGGGGGGTCGGCCCCCGCAGTCCCGCCGGAGCGCCGTGGAGCGGCAGCCCCCTCAGCTGCCAGCCGCCCAGCTCCGCCAAGGCCAGGCGCAGGCGCCGCCAGCCGGGCTCACCGCTTGGGGCGGCCGCCGCCTCCGCTCGTGTCTGCGTCCGGGGGCCGCGGGGTCCCTGGCGGCCCCGGCTCCCTGCTGGCGAGTTAATTCAATTACCCTTCTGGCTGGGAGGCGCCGTGCCGCCGAGGGCAAGGAGCTCCGCGCCCGGGCGATAGCGGGGGGGCGCTGCCGCCCGCTCCTCCAGGCGGGGGCGCCGGGACCGCGGCTGCCGGCTCAGGCGCGGCCGTGGGAGTGCGGGTGCAAAGGGGTGCGGGTCTCCGCCGCCACCATCTTCGGCTGCGGGCTGTCACTGAACGGGCTGAGGGCTCGCGCAGCGGCGCTCGTGCCCGTGCCACCCTCCCCCGTGGCGAGAAGGCGGGCGCGCGCCCCAAAGACTGAGCGGGGGGGCGAGCCCGGTCAGCGGGCGGCGCTGGCGCTAGCGCGCGCACCCGCCCCCAACCCGTGTCTGTCGCGCCGCCGCCCTTGCCATCCGGGGCAGGGGCCGCTGGGCCCGGGCGGCGCCCCCAGGTTGGAGTGGAGGGAGCCAGGCTGGGTGCCCGGTCCCTGCCTCTCCTGGCGAAGCGCTCAGGCTGCGGACCCCGGCCCAGACCCTCCATCCCCTGTGCGCACAGTCTGCCGCAAACGAGGGGCGCCCTAGCCTCACTGGGCGAACTCCCGCCTGCTCAGTCCCACCGTGTCCGGCGGGGCGCACGGAGCTCGGGTGAACTCACTGAGGGTCCCGCCCGTGCCAGGGAGAGGCGCTTGGTCTTGCACAGCCCGAATTGTGAGGATAGGCCAGGAGGAAGAAATTCAGTTTGACCCTCAGATTCTAGGCTGTGTGCAATGGGCAGTTAGAAAGCCATTTCCTTGGAAAGGAAGCATGTTTGGTATAGCACCCGTCACAGACCATACACCGGGAAATCCATGCTGCTATTTTTAGAGAGTAACATTTTGCAATAGAACCATTCTCTGAGGCACAGACCTGAGTTCTCTTCTTGGTTTAAACTTGTTGTGTGACCTTAAACTAGTCACCCCTCGGGCCCGGATCCACAGATGTAGCTAGCTAGGCTCCTAACTTTCAGTAATTGCAGTGGAAATCATGAGCCTAAATACCTTCCTGGAGCTGTGCTTCAGTTCCTTTGTCATTAAAATGGGTACAATAAAATGCTCACCTATCTTCACAAGAGCATGGTGAGGTTAAGTTAATTCATGTTTCTAAAACTCCTCTTCCTAAAATGGTGACTGTTACACCATTGCAAAGTATTGCTGATTTATTTATTATTGGGTCATTCTGCTGCCTGAGTTCCTTTTTCTGTTACTTGCGCTACAACCACACATCCTCATGCCATCTTACACACATATCTCAGTACTCCTGGCTGACCCCCTGAATCTGTTTGTCTCTCCCCCTAGAGAACAAACCGTTGTCTTAGAATAATTTATTCAACAAAATAAAATAATAGATTTTATTTTTCTATTTTTAAAAATGGTCAGGCAGAAATTCACTCCGGTCAGAGATAATAACCAGGATCTCACTCATCTTTTTAGGGGGGGTTCTCTGTCATTTTTCTTGCCTTAACCATGTTTTCCCTGTCATGTTTTCTGTTGTTTTTCTTTATTTTTTTCCCTCTCTCTTCAGTGGAGGCTGGTGAAATATGAAAAATGGGAAGGAAAATCTGACGCACAAAGGCAGCTCAGCAGACGTTAAGGATATTATAATCTGACTCAAATCAAACCAGGCAAAGCCTCCTTTACATCCTCCACCAATTCTTTTCCTTTCACTCACTTTCATGTCCATGACACTACTCCCCTCACACACTTTACCCTGATTCCTTCCTAATGGTCTATTCCCCTTCTCTGTTCCAAGGGACCCTGCCCCACTTTCTTCATAACCCCCATTTTCACTGTCTAGCTGCTCAGATTTCTACAGCTATGGAATTTTCTAGTCCCAAGATTCCATCCCTTCTACTATTAATGGGACAAGACTGAAAATAATGATCCTATTCTGGTACTCATAGCTGGAACCCCAAGTCATCATACCATGTTATATAAATAACTACTTTATTAGCTGTATTTGTACCTGAACCTGTTTCACTCTCAATAAAATTTACTACCTTACAGATAATTTTTCAATAGGGAAAGAGATTGTATTTGCATAATTAAACAAAGTACACAACAGCAGACTTTCACTTTTCCATGTTCTCAGCACAGTGAGAGAATTAACTAGAAATTCACTTTTTTTTCAATTGCCCTTTCCCTTCCTTCAGCTCTTTAGTATGTAACGGACAGTGTCCTCCTCACACACACTCTACCATGAATTCTGTTATCTCTTCCTTCCTGATGGTTCACATTTTTCCTTCCCCACTGGCTTCCCTGCTGTTGTCACTGCATTTTCTTCATTTTTTCCCCTTTCTTTCTAACTGTCCATTTTCCATCTGCTATTCCCAGCTATCACTCTCAAATCTCACTCCCAAAACGCCCAGCCCCACCTGCCATTCCTAACTGTCACTTCCAACAGTCCCACAGTCATGCCTAACTGCTTAGTTCCCATTTCCCACTCTCAAGCTGCCCAGTTCCTAACGGTTGTTCCCATATATCTAACATTCCCAATTGTCATTTGCAGCTGCCTAGCATCCATCCGTTCCTCACAGTTGTCAGTTTCCTACTGACCATTCCCCAGCTGTCCGCTTCCCAAATGGCCAATTCCATCTGTTAAGCCCTAATGGAACCTTCTTGTCACAATATTCTGTCCCTGGTGCTGTTACAAGGATATCAAACAAAATATTCTCCTCATTGTTTGAGTAGCAAAGAATCTCTCTCCATGTGCGTTAATTATAATGAAGTCTTTGAAGATGAAGACAGTGATTTTTTTCTATTTCCTTTTAACTTGTTTAGCAATTGTGCAATAAAAGGATGGCACAATACTAAAATACTGTTTGCTGAAAAAACCTGCCCTTTCTGAGGCATTTAGATACTATGACAGTCTACAATGAGCAATTAAGATGAAATTAATATTACTATTATAACTGGCCCTATTATTATAGATAATAGCTTCCATGATCAATATCTTACAACGAAGACTTGCCTCTGTGAGTATCACTCTTATGTAAGCCAAGTTATCAAGAAAGAAATCCCTCAGCTCAGGATGCAAGGGAGCAATGTGGCTTTCAGAGTTTAACTATTAATTGGTATATTTACTCAAACCCACGGCCTACCTTTAGAATTATTTGTGTTCACATCTTTATCTCACACATGAAGGTAAATACCATTTATCATGGAAGCCTAGAGCCATGAAGAAATCATTAAATTAAAAGATAATACAGGAAGTTGGGGTAAAGCCCTCCCTCCCCCCAAAAAGGTTCAGATCCTAGTGACATAGGGATTTAAATATAAAATGTCTAATTTCCTACAGGATCTGATGGAAAGCAGCTGCATTGGATGGGAATACATACTGAATTATTTAAAAAAATAATAATACTACAAGATTTGTGTTGTTGAAGAGATTAGAACTTTGGGATGGAAGACACTTTGAAGTTAAAACAGTTTGTTAGTGGCAAGAGGCTATGCTTTGGGACGGGTTCATATTTTGTGATAACTTTTCCAGTCTGCCCTGTAGATCCTTATTTAATTGCCAAATAGCTACTTTCAACCAAAGAGGGTGGGACAGCTCTGCCAAGTTCTGGTATAGTTGTGGCGGCTTGGGAGAAAAGGAAGGTGATTTTGATAGGGCCAGAATTTCATCCGCTTTCTTTAGTTCATTATGATTAAGGAATAGTTGGTGATAAATAAAATGCTGGCCAATTCTGATGTAGTAAAGGATGAGGACTCTGATTTTGTGTGTATTACTAAAACTTGTTTGAATATCACTGTTGGACTAATCTTGGTGCAGTTATCTACAGCTGGGTATTCAGTGCCCCTGGAACCAAAAGGACCTTGGCAAGGAGGCAGTGTGCCCTTTTTGTCTGAATCCGGCCATAAGCGTAGGAGGGAGATTGAAGCAACACCCAACCACACCATCAGCCACACCATCAGGGGCTCATTTACCTACACATCTACTAATGTGATATATGCCATCATGTGCCAGCAATGCCCCTCTGCCACGTACATTGGCCAAACTGGATAGTCTCTATGTAAAAGAATAAATGGACACAAATCAGACATCAGGAATGGTAACATACAAAAGCCAGTCGGAGAACACTTCAATCTCCCTGAACATTCAATAACAGATTTAAAAGTAGCCATCCTTCAAAAAAAAAAATCTTCAAAAACAGACTTCAAAGAGAAACTGCAGCGCTACAATTCAATTGCAAACTTAACACCATTAATTTGGGCTTGAATAGGGACTGGGAGTGGCTGGCTCACTACAAAAGACATTTTCCATCTCTTGTTATTGACACCTCCTCATCAATTATTGGGAGCAGAACACATCCACCCTGACTGAATTGGCCTTGTCAACACTGGTTCTCCACTTGTAAGGCAACTCCCTTCTCTTCATGTGCCAGTATATTTATGCCTTATCTGTAATTTTCACTCCATGCATCTGAAGAAGTGGGTTTTTTATCCACGAAAGCTTATGCCCAAATAAATCTGTTAGTCTTTAAGGTGCCACCGAACTCCTTGTTGTTTTTGCAGACTATTGGACGTTATACCTATATCATGGACCAACCATTTCCTCCTAAGATAGGGCACATCTGTCCTGTTGGGACAAGGGATTTTGTTGATCTATCCTCAGAAGCTAATGCAACCAGAGGATTTTCAGAGGGCTTTCAGAGAGAATGTTGTTCCTACACAGCCCGTTTTCTTGAGATTTTGATAGTACTGTATAATATTCTTTTGATCTCCATCAGTACGGTAGTCCCTAGGCTTCCTGTTCCCCAGCCTTGGCACACTGGTTTAAAGATGACCTGCAACAAATGAAATGAGATTGAAGACCCCCATTTGTTCTGAAATACCCCAAATCTGTTGACCTTATTGGCATACTGAAAAGTCCATCTGTTTGGGCTTTTGGGGAAGGCTCTTGGGTATGAATGGGATGCGGTATGTTTTGCTGATTTGAATTACTAGTTGGTTAAGATAATTTGATTTTTATAGGTTCACAGATTCTAAGGCCAGAAGGGATCATTGTAATAATCTATTCTGACCTCCTGTATAACACGAGCCATATAGCTCTTTCCCAGAATAACTCCCTAGAGCATGTATTTTAGAAAAATATCCAATATTGATTTAAAAATTGCCAGTGCTGGAGAATCCACCACAACCTTTGGGAAATTGTTCCAATGGTTAATTACTCTCACTGTTAAAAATGTATCCCATATTTTCAGTCTGAAATTGTCTAGCTTCAACTACCAGCTCTTAGATCCTGTTATACCTTTCTGTGCTTGATTGAAGAGTCTATAATCAAATATTTGTTTCTCCATGTAGGTACTGTGACAGACTGAGACCAGTGGGGTACAGGAGTCTGGTAGAGGGCAAATATACTGGTCACTGGATGAGTAGTTTTCTGTTCCCTGAGTGACCAGAGCAGGGGCTGTAATAGAGTAATCAGGAACCTGCTAGAACCAGTTAAGGCAGGCAGGCTAATTAGGACACCTGGAGCCAATTAAGAAGAAGCTTCTAGAATCAATTAAGGCAGGCTAATCAGGGCACCTGGGTTTTAAAAAAGGAGCTTAGTTCAGTTTGTGGTGTGAGTGTGAGGAGCTGGGAGCAAGAGGTGCAAGGAGCTGAGAGGGTGTGCTGCTGGAGGACTGAGAAGCACAAGTGTTATCAGACACCAGGAGGAGGGTCCTGTGGTGAGAATAAGGAAGGTGTTTGGAGGAGGCCACGGGGAAGTAGCCCAGGGAGTTGTAGCTGTCATGCAGCTGTTACAGGAGGCACTATAGACAGCTGCAGTCCACAGGGCCCTGGGCTGGAACCTGGAGTAGAGGGCGGGCCCAGGTTCCCCCCAAACCTCCCAATTGACCTGGATTGTGGGTTCTCCCAGAGGGGAAGGTCTCTGGGCTGTTCCCCAACTCACATGGTGAATCTCTGAGGCAAGAAAATCCACCAATACATGCAGGACCCACCAAGATAGAGGAGGAACTTTGTCATAGGACTTATAAATTGTGATCAAGTCACTGCTTACCCTTTCCTTTGTTAAGCTAAATAGATGGAGTTCCTTTCATGTATCATATAGGGCATGTTTTCTAATCCTTTAATCATTCTCATGGCTCTTCTCTGAACCTTCTCCAATTAACATCTTTCTTGAATTGTGGACACCATATTTAGACACAGTATTCCAGCAGTGGTTGTACCAGCAACAAACAGAGGTAAAATAACACCTCAGCTCCTACTCAAGAGTCTACTGTTTCTGTATCCAAGGATCACAACCCTTTTGGCCACAGCATCATCCTGGAAACTCATGTTCAGCTGATTATCCACCAGGACTCCCAAGTCTCTTTCAGAGTCACTGCTTCCCAGGATAGTCACACATCCTGTAAGTATAGGAAAAAAGAATGTAGACCAGATATATACATTGTTTGTTTGGGCCATGCTTACCAAGCAATCCAGATCACTCTATGCGTGACCTGTCCTCTTAATTATTTACTACTCCCCCAATTTTTGTCTGCACACTTTATCACTGATGATTTTATGTTGCTTTCTTCCAGATCTTTGGTAAAAAGGTTAAATAGCGTAAGGCCAAGAACCAATCTCTGTGGAACCTCACTGGAAACAAACCCACTCAATGATGAATCTCTGTTTACAGCTACACTTTGAGACCTATCAGGTTGCCAGCTTTTAATTCATTTAATGTGTGCCATATTAATTTTATATTTATAGTTACAGCAGAGAACACAGCTCTGCTTGACACACAGCACTAGATTTGTTTCTGATACAGAAAGCAAGTAGAAGTTTATTTAACAAAGAACAGAGATTCAAATGATAGCAAGCAGAAATATTTTAAACAAAAGGGTTACATAGAAAATATAATCATAACATGCATTCTAGAGCCTTAACTTACTTAACAAGATGCCCTCTTGTCTAATGAGGTACTGGTTACCCAAAGTCCTTCTCACGGTGTTTTTCAACAAAGATGACTGAGACTCACCCTTTTTGAGACCAAACCCACTGGCAGCTTATGTTCCTAGATGAATTCCAACACATCTCTCTGTACTACTAGATATATTAGACCAGTCCTTTGTTCTTCACCTGTGAACAGGATCCCCTGTCCCTCTGTTTACCTCTTCCTGTTAATTTCTTCTCCTGATGTTCCCACAATCTCTTTCTTAGGACTTGACTTAGTATGCAAATAGACTTCCATTGTAAGACACTCAATATACAGTGGTCTGCCAGGGAGATAAACGTTTCTTACCTTTTGTCTTATGGAAGCTGGGTCACCTGCCTTAACTTAAAGGCTTTAAAAACAATTTCCTATAGATATACACATATCCCCTTACCTATTATCTGCACATGCATTTCATAAACATTATGATGAGTGTGACATAGGCTTGTAGTAGACCTTACACGACTCTCTGGTGAACTAGCATGTAGATACCAGACCCAGGGGGGGGTCTCTGTAACCCTTATATATATATATATATATAACCTTTGGGTGGGCTAGAGTGTACTTCACTGCCCTTCTCCTAGTACCTAAAAACAACTCCCATAGAAAAGCATATGGAGACCCAGAATTCAGTCATTGAGGATTTTTAGCAAGGACTGCACAGGGTGAACCTCCCCTACAATCAAGTCAAAAAAGAACAAAAGGAATTAACTTAAGAATTAAGTACCAATTTTATAAAATCTTATCATGATCAAGAAACATAACAACTTAATTTCAACAGCATAACATGGCTACTTTATAATCTGTATACATTACCTTCACAGTTATACAGAAACATCAATAAAAGAAAACAAATTCAACCTAAACAGGTCAGTCCCCACAAAAACACAGTGAAAAATAACTCAGAGTTCCCAAGAGCTTAGGTTGAGTTCACCTGAGTCTGTTTGTATAGATCTGGTGATCAAAGACTATCTGGTGACAAGCACTTCAATAATATCTTCCCTCCTCTTGCTTGCAGAAATTTCCAACTGAAGTCCATCAGACTCTTTCTCCTCCTTTGCTGAAATCACTCAGGGCACGTCTACACTGGAAAAGTTACAGCGCCACTCAGAGTGCAGAAAGAAAACCGCTGTTGTGTGTTCACACTGACAGCTGCTTGCGCAATAGTGTGTTCACACTTGCATTGCTATTTGGAGTGGTGCACTCTGGGTAGCCATCCCACAGAGCACCTCTTTCTCTTTTGCCATTAAGACTTGTGGGAAGGCAGAGGGGATCGCAGGGCATCCCAATGCCCCTGGTCAGCTTCTGTATCAGATGACTGGAGGATAGCTAATGTGATGCCAATTTTTAAAATGGGCCTCAGAGGTGATCCCGGCAATTACAGGCCTGTAAGCCTGACTTCAGTACCAGGCAAACTGGTTGAAACTATAATAAAGAACAATATTGACAGACATATAGATGAACATAATTTGTTGAGGAAGAGTCAACATGGTTTTAGTAAAGGGAAATCATGCCTCACCTAGCGCCGGTGCAACCACTAGGCGGTCGCCTAGGGCGCCAAGTTGTTGGGGGTGCCAAAAAGCAGTGCCCTGGCTCAGCAGGGAGGAGCCAGCTTCCGGAGGTGGTGAGCCCCAGCCATGGAGGAGCCGGCGCAGCGCAGGGGGCAGCAGCCCTGCAAAGGCGGCGGTGCTGCTAGCGGGGAGCAGCCTCGCCCCTTCTGCCCAGACTGCGGCCCAGTGGCCTTCCCCCGGGGAGGCTCCTGCAGGCTGCAGCAGATGCATGTGGGTGGTGGCCCCTGTGTGTGCCCCAGCACCCCCCTCGCTCCACTCAGGTTCTGCAGTTCCCTAGCATGTGAGCCGCTGCCCCTCCCGGAGCTCCCCCCTCCCGCTGCCTCAGCACTCTGTGGGGGAAGGACTGTGCGCGTGGCAGCCCGGCTGCGCATTTTGCCTCCACGTGGAGCCAGCGTCTGACCGGTGCTGTTGAAATATGGTAACCCTAGGCGAGGGGGGAACCGGGGGGCGCATGGGGGCCGGTGCCTGCATGCATCCGTTGCAGCCTTGGCAGGAGGGGCAGGGGGCGTGGCTGCTCCCTGCTAGTGGCACCACCACCTTTGCAGGGCTGCTGCCCCCCTGCGCCGCGCCGGCTCCTTCATGGCTGGGGCTTGCCGCCGCAAGCGGGACACTCTGGCTTTTCGGTGCCTTCAGAAGGCAGCTCTTCCCTGCCGAGCTACTGCAGCGGCCCAAGCCCAGCAAAGCCAGTGAGAGGACTCAGGTCGGGGGCTGCCGGGGTGGGGAGGGCTTGCAGGGAGGCTGTGCACCTGCATCCTCCAGGGGAGTTCAGGGGCGGGGAGGGGTGAACCTGATCTGGGGAGCAGCCCCTGTGCACGGCTGACCCCTGGGCAGGCTGGCCCCTGGGGTCTATAAAGGCTCGTTGGGATTTGCCACTCAATGAACTGATGTGTGGGGGGAGGGCGCAAGGTGGAAGTTTTGCCTATGGCTCAAAATATCCTTGCACCAGCCCTAGCCCCACCAATCTACTAGAATTCTTTGAGGGGATCAACAAGCATGTGGACCAAGGGGATTCAGTGGATATAGCGTACTTTCTTCACACAACGCACAGTCAACCTGTGGAACTCCTTACCAGAGGATGTTTTGAAGGCCAAGACCATAACAGGGTTCAAAAAAGAACTAGATAAATTCATGGAGGATAGGTCCATCAATGGCTATTAGCCAGGATGGGCAGGGATGGTGTCCCTAGCCTCTGTTTGCCAGAAGCTGGGAATGAGTGACAGGGGATGGATCACTTGATGATTACCTGTTCTGTTCATTCCCTCTGGGGCACCTGGCACTGGCCACTGTCGGAAGACAGGATACTGGGCTAGATGGACCTTTGGTCTGACCCAGTAGGGCCAGTCTTATGTTCTTATGATGCATACCAGCAATCCCTGTGCTTCCGTCCGCATTTGGCACCATCTTTCAATGGTTTGTGTACTGTGCACCCTGCCTCTTTTGGGCTGCAGGAATGGATCCTGAACTGCTGACCAGTATGCTCCTCGCTCTGACCAATATGTCACGAGTAGCAGTGGAGTTATTCCTTAAACTACAAAGGCAAGAGGAGTGTGACATTGATTTCACCACATGTAGTAACTACGACATGAGATTGCTTGTGGCATTCACAGAGGTGCTGACCACAGTGGAACGCCACTTTCAGGCTGTGGAAACAAGTACTGAGTGGTGGGTTCACAGCGTGATGCATGTCTGGGATGACGAGCAGTGGCTGCAGAACTTTTGCATGAGGAAAGCCACATTCATGTGACTGTGGGATGAACTCGCCCCAGCCCTATGGCACAAGGACATGAGAATGAGAGCTGCCCTACCGCTGGAGAAGCGCATGGCGATTGCACTGTGGAAGCTGGCTACTCCAGACTGCTACCGATCAGCTGCTAACCAGTTCAGAGTGGGAAAGTCAACCACTGGAGTCGTGTTGATGGAAGTGTGCAGGGCCATTAATCGCATCCTGCTCCAAAAGACTATGACTTTGGGCAACGTGCGTGACATTGTGGATGCCTTTGCACATATGGGCTTCCCTAACTGTAGAGGGGCAAGAGATGGCATGCACATTCCAATTCTGGAACCAGACCACCTACCACAGAGAACATTAATCGCAAGAGGTATTTCTAAATGGTTCTCCAGGCACTTGTGGATCACCGTGGGCATTTCACAGACATTAACACAGGCTGGTCCAGAAAGGTTCATGACGCATGCATCTTTCAGAACACTGGCCTGTTCAAGAAGCTGCAAGCAGGGACTTTCTTCCTGGACCAGAAGATCACCGTGGGGGAAGTTGAAATGCCCATTGTGATCCTGGGAGACCCCACCTACCCCTTAATGCTGTGGCTTATGAAGCCATACCCGGGGCAACTTGACAGCACCAAGGAGCGGTTCAACAGGCTGTTTAAGTGCAGAATGACTGTTGAGTGCATTTAGCCATTTAAAAGCCCACTGGCAATGCCTGTATGGGAAGCTGGACATGGCCGCTGACAATATTCCTGTGCTTATAGCTGCATGCTGTATGCTCCATAATATTTGTGAAGAGAAGGGTAAAAGCATCACTGAAGGCTGGACCGCAGAGGCTCAGCACCTGGAGACTGAGTTTGAACAGCCAGAGACCAGGGCTCTTAGAGGGGCACAGCGCAGGGCCATAAGGATCCGTGATGCCTTGAGGCAGCAATTTGAAGCTGAAAGCCACTAGTATTTGTTGCTATGCTTGGGATTGCAGTGCTTGTAATGCTAGGAGATGATTGGTGCACATGATGCAAGAAGAGGGCTTAATATAATTGTATGTTGCTTTACAGTGCTCTTTTTGCTTTCACTTAATAGAATAAAGTCTGCTTTCAAACAAACAATTATTTTATTAAAGACGACAAGCCGAGGAGAGAGTCAAATGAAAAAATTCATCAGCAGGGAGGGGAATGGGAGAAGAGAAGGTCTCAAGAGGAGGACGGCGGGGGGGTTGCAAGACAGCTACAGATTTGTGTATGTCCAGGGATCATACCCAACCTTCTCCTTTGGAGTACAATGCAGCAGGTATTGTACTTCAGCAGGGCCAAACTGCAGAGGGATGAGTGTTGAGTGCAGTGGATATTGGGAGTTCACACTGCTGGACTGTGAGGAGGGAGGAGTGGAATGCTCCGGGTAGAGAATGGAGCCAGGAGGTTGATAAGGGGGGGGGGGGGGGGGGGGGGGGGGGGGGGGAAGAGGGGGATGCGCATGGGAAAGAGTTTTGCAACAACAGCTGCAGGGGAGGGCAGGCACGGAGCTGCTTGGTTTGAAGAGCTAATATAGGGTTACCATATTTAACAAATAAAAAAAGAGGACCCTGCATGGGGCCCTAGCCCTGCCCATTTCCCAGCCCTGCCCCAACTCCGCCCCAACTCCGCCCCAACCCCACCCTAACTCCACCCCCTCCTCCCTCCCAGCCATGCGAAAAGGGCTGCCCGAGCGCTACTGGCTTCACGGTTTGCCGGGCAGCCCCCAGACCCTGCGCCCCCGGCCGGCGCTTCCCCAGCGCAGCTGGAGCCCGGGAGGGGAAGTGCCCATCTGGGGGCATAGGGTCTGGAGGCTGCCCGGCAAACTATGAAGCTGGTAGCGCTTGGGCTTCAGGCAGCCCCTATGCCTCTGGACCCTGCACCCCCGGCCGGGCACTTCCCCTCCCGGGCTCCGGCGGCGCAGGGTCCGGAGGCATGGGGGCTGCCCGAAGCCCGTAGCGCTCGGCTCTTAAACAGAGCCGAAGAGTCAGGGGAGAAGCAGAGCAGCTGTGGGAGGGGAAGTGCCTGGCCGGCATTTTCCCGGACATGTTCGGCTTTTTGGCAATTCCCCCCGGACGGGGGTTTGACTGCCGAAAAGCTGGACATGTCCAGGAAAAACCGGACGTATGGTAACCCTAAGCTAGTATTGCCTGGAGCGTGTCCACTTGGCACTCCATTATGTTTAAGAGCCACTCTGTGGCTTCTTTCTGGTGTGCTGTGTTCTCCTCTCGGTCCCTCTTGCTGTCCCATCACTCCTTCAATTCTTGTTTCTTGGTGGTGGAATGCATCAAAACCTCACGGAGAAAATCCTCCTTAGTCTTCTTGGCCGCTTTCTCTGCACAGCCGTTCTGCCACCGCTAACAAAAAGGGAGGCTTGGCTCCCAAGGTCATTTCTGTGAAGTTTAAATGCAACATTTTACAGAAGCAGTATTCATAGATTCTAGGACTGGAAGGGACCTCGAGAGGTCATAGAGTCCAGTCCCCTGCCCACATGGCAGGACCAAATACTGTCTAGACCATCCCTGATAGACATTTATTTAACCTACTCTTAAATATCTCCAGAGATGGAGATTCCACAACCGCCCTAGGCAATTTATTCCAGTGTTTAACCACCCTGACAGTTAGGAACTTTTTCCTAATGTCCAACCTAGACCTCCCTTGCTGCAGTTTAAACCCATTGCGTCTTGTTCTATCCTTCGAGGCTAAGGTGAACAAGTTTTCTCCCTCCTCCTTACGACACCCTTTTAGATACCTGAAAACTGCTATCATGTCCCCTCTCAGTCTTCTCTTTTCCAAACTAAACAAACCCAATTCTTTCAGCCTTCCTTCATAGGTCATGTTCTCAAGACCTTTAATCATTCTTGTTGCTCTTCTCTGGACCCTTTCCAATTTCTCCCCATCTTTTTTAAAATGCAGTGCCCAGAACTGGACACAATACTCCAGCCGAGGCCTAACCAGAGCAGAGTAGAGCGGAAGAATGACTTCTCGTGTCTTGCTCACAACACACCTGTTAATACATCCCAGAATCATGTTTGCTTTTTTTGCAACAGCATCACACTGTTGACTCATTTAGCTTGTGGTCCACTATAACCCCTAGATCCCTTTCTGCCATACTCCTTCCTAGACAGTCTCTTCCCATTCTGTATGTGTGAAACTGATTTTTTCTTCCTAAGTGGAGCACTTTGCATTTGTCTTTGTTAAACTTCATCCTGTTTAACTCAGACCATTTCTCCAATTTGTCCAGATCATTTTGAATTATGACCCTGTCCTCCAAAGCAGTTGCAATCCCTCCCAGTTTCATATTATCCGCAAACTTAATAAGCGTACTTTCTATGCCAATATCTAAGTCGTTGATGAAGATATTGAACAGAGCCGGTCCCAAAACAGACCCCTGTGGTACCCCACTCGTTATGCCTTTCCAGCAGGATTGGGAACCATTAATAACAACTCTCTGAGTACGGTTATCCAGCCAGTTATGCACCCACCTTATAGTAGCCCCATCTAATTTGTATTTGCCTAGTTTATCGATAAGAATATCATGCGAGACCGTATCAAATGCCTTACTAAAGTCTAGGTATACCACATCCACAGCTTCACCCTTATCCACAAGGCTCGTTATCCTATCAAAGAAAGCTATCAGATTGGTTTGACATGATTTGTTCTTCACAAATCCATGCTGGCTGTTCCCTATCACCTTACCACCTTCCAAGTGTTTGCAGATGATTTCCTTAATTACTTGCTCCATTATCTTCCCTGGCACAGAAGTTAAACTAACTGGTCTGTAGTTTCCTGAGTTGTTTTTATTTCCCTTTTTATAGATGGGCACTATATTTGCCCTCTTCCAGTCTTCTGGAATCTCTCCCGTCTCCCATGATTTTTCAAAGATAATAGCTAGAGGCTCAGATACCTCCTCTATTAGCTCCTTGAGTATTCTAGGATGCATTTCATCAGGCCCTGGTGACTTGCAGACATCTAACTTTTCTAAGTGATTTTTAATTTTTTGTTTTTTTATTTTATCTGCTAAACCTATCCCCTTCCCATTAGCATTCACTATGTTAGGCATTCCTTCAGACTTCTTGGTGAAGACTGAAACAAAGAAGTCATTAAGCATCTCTGCCATTTCCAAGTTTCCTGATACTGTTTCTCCCTCTTCACTAAGCAGCGGGCCTATCCTGTCTTTAGTCTTCCTCTTGCTTCTAATGTATTGATAAAAAGTCATCTTGTTTCCCTTTATTCCTGTAGCTAGTTTGAGCTCATTTTGTGCCTTTGCCTATCTAATCTTGCCCCTGCATTCCTGTGTTGTTTGCCTATATTCACCCTTCGTAATCTGTCCTAGTTTCCATTTTTTATATGACTCCTTTTTATTTTTTAGATCATGCAAGATCTCGTGGTTAAGCCAAGATAGTCTTTTGCCACATTTTCTATCTTTCCTAACCTGCGGAATAGCTTGCTTTTGGGCCCTTAATAGTGTCCCTTTGAAAAACTGCCAACTCTCCTCAGTTGTTTTTCCCCTTAGTCTTGATTCCCATGGGACCTTACCTATCAGCTCTCTGAGCTTACCAAAAGCTGCCTTCCTGAAATCCATTGTCTCTATTTTGCTGTTCTCCCTTCTACCCTTCCTTAGAATTGCAAACTCTATGATTTCATGATCACTTTCACCCAGGCTGCCTTCTACTTTCAAATTCTCAATGAGTTCCTCCCTATTTGTTAAAATCAAGTCTAGAACAACACGGACAATACTGATTTAAAACACAGCCAGTACTCACATACCTGTCACTAACTGGCTGACCCCAGGCAAGCACACGTGAGCCACAGGACCCCCAAAATGGTGAGTAGCCTCAGGGGCAGGATAAATCACTGTTCCTGGACCCTGCTGTACACTGGGTACATGGCTCTTGGGGAGAACCAGCGCTATAGGGGGAGCCTGATAATAATTCCTGTCCCCACACTTTCCACAGGAGGTGATCATTATGGAAGATATCTTGCTGCTGAGGGTCTTCTCCAAGCCTGCGGCTTCTGCCCTGGCCCCTATGCAGCTCGCCTGTGTGCAGCAATGGTGTCCCCCCTCACAACCGCCATGATGCTAAAGCGGCACGGGAAAGTTACTGTTTATTGGAGCAAGAAACAAAGCAGCTCTGCTGAGGAACCTGCAGCAGCGGATTGCCCAGTATCTCCATGAGAGTTTCCTGGAGATCTCTGAGGGAGATTCACGTGAAGTGAGGGAGTCTATCAACAGCCTGTTCCGCCATTCAGACCAGGCATGTGGTGGGAGACAAGCCCTCTTCCTGCAACTCTCCTGCCCCCCAACAACTCGCTTCAGCAGTTCCCCAAATCAGATCCACTTACCAGGGACCTCCTCTCCTGTTTGTGCTTTGCCAAGCTCCGACTGCTGTGACTGGCTAGGCTCTTCCAGAGTAGAAAAGAACTCCTGACTGCATGCATCTCTCACCTCCGAGTCATCCTCTGCCCCTGGATCCCCATCCCCCTCTTCATCCAAGATTTCCTTCTCCTGGCTTGGTCCACTCTCGATTGGCACACGAGCCAACAAAATATCCACAGGGGCCTTCGCAGTGGAGGTGGGGTTGCCACCGAAGAATGGTGTCCAGCTCTTTGTAGAACCAACAGCTTGTGGGTGCAGCACCGGAGTGGCAGTTTGCCTCCCGCATCTTGTGGTAGGCGTTCTGCAGTTCCTTCACTTTTACCCTACACTGAGTGTGTCCCAGTCATGGCCTCTTTCTATCATGCATCACAAAATCTGTCTGTAGGTATCATAATTCCTATAACTGGAGTGCAGCTGAGACTTCACAGCCTCCTCTCCCCAAATGCTGATGAGATCCAGCAGCTTGGCATTGCTCCAAGTAGGGGATCGCCTGGTGCGTGGAGCAGGCATGGCCACCTGGAAAGTTGCACTGACACCACTGCACACATCACCAAGCAGACAGGAAGGGGACTTTCAAATTTGCAAAGGAATGTATGGGGTGGAGATGATGGTTGGTCACCTGAGGGTAGGACAGTAGAGTTCAAACCGATGACTAGAGAGGTGAGAACAGACATTGTGGGACACCTCCCGGAGGCCAATCACAGTGCTGTAATTGCTACGGTGTCTACACTGGCACCGCAGCACTGTAGCCCCGGTGCAGAAAGCTCTACGCCTCTTGTCGGGGTGGTTTTTTTAGAGCGCTACAACTGTGCAGTTTCTGCACATTAAGTGGCTTGGCAGTGCGTACACCCCAGGAGTTCCAGCGCAGAAAGCTGCTTTACTGTGCCGAAACTTGCCAGTGTAGACAAGGCCTCAATTAGCTAGTCAGCTAACTAATTAATAAACCCCTCAGATTAAGTATCTAAAACAAAAACCCTGTTACAAGAAAAATACAAAACTGCAAATAGCAAAATATAAATGATTCTTTCCCCATCAGCACATTTAAATAAGAAAAGAGTTGGTGGACCAGACTGGTTGAGACAATTTAACTAAAACAATTTGGCTAAAAACAAACATTCAAAGTATACCATTAAAATGAAAGAAATTAGTTTTCCCTCCCAATTTCCCCTTTCTATTACTAACACTGCCAGGGCTTCCTTGTTGGAAGATTAACAGTATCATTAACCTGCTGCAAAATGCTTCCAAGTTAGGAGAAAATAGCCTGCATTGGACTCCTGGGACTCAGCTTCTCCCAACCCAGACAAGCCGCATGTCTTTTTCTAAAGAAGGTGCCCTGATTACTTGCCCTCAATGGAGTCTGAGTCCAGCAACCGGGAATCTATTGAGCATGCCCAAAACTACCACACCCAATTCCAGAAACTTCTGGGTGTGGAATGCTAATTGTATAGCTGCGTAGCAACAATAACCTAGACACAACTTGTTCCTCCCTCCCCATCCTGCTCTATAGAGCTCTTAAAATGATATTTTCCTATTAGGCATGAGGGTTGCTTATGCACTCCATGCCCTCTGCCCATTGGTATCAAGAGGTCCCTGGTGTCGTGTTCTGGGGTGCAATCCAGACCAGTGAGGGATTGTGTCACTGTCTGCCCTGTAACCTTGGGTTCCTCACAATGCTTTGCTGTTGTAGTTCACAACCTGCACATTTTGAGTGTCTGTATGCAGTGGTTCTCAACCTTTCCAGATTACTGTAACCCTTTCAGGAGTCTGATTTGTCTTGCATACCCCCAAGTTTCACCTCACTTAAAAACTCAGGCTTCAGCCCCGTGCAGCAGGACTTGGGCTTGGCCTTTTTGCCCTGGGCCTCAGCGAGTCTAACGCTGGTGACACTATTAAAATGAACTCGCCCACAGTTTGAGAACCTCTGAAATAGTATATAGAACAGTATAAACAAGTTATTGTCTGTATAAAATTTTAGTTTGTACTGGCTTTGCTAGTGCTTTTTATGTAGCTTGTTGTAAAACTAGGCAAATATTTAGATAAGTTGATGTACCCCCTGGAAAAATTCTGCAGACCCCCAGGGATATGCGTACCCCTGGTTGAGAACCATTGTGCTAGACAACCCTGGTTCAGCAGGCTATCTACAGCTCCACAGCCCAGTTCTGGCTTCCACCAGCTTTGGTTACCACTTGCAGGGTGACCCCAACACATGCCGAGTTCTGAATTTTCCCAAAACTGTGTGCTATGCAGTGCCCAGCCCTCTCCTGGACAGTTCAGAGAAATAGTATGGGTTGTTTGTTTCTTTAAAGACACAAAACTACATAATAGCTTATTAACTTAACTGGGGATCAATACACCCTTCCCTTTAAACACAGCAGTGAGTTGGTTTATGGTGAAAATTAAATAAGTTTATTAACAAAGTGGACATAGGATTAGCTGAGTTCAAGTATAAGGAATGAAGACAGAAAGTTATGAGTAAAACTGAATAAAATACACTTCTAAAAGTCTAAAATTTAATCTAGCAAGATACAGGCTTTATTCAACATGGTTTCTCTCACCAAAAAGAACGAGGAGTACTTGTGGCACTTTAGAGACTAACCAATTTATCTGAGCATAAACTTTCGTGGGCTAAAACCCACTTCATTGGGTGCATGCAGTGGAAGATACAGTAGGAGAATGTATATACACAGAGAACATGAAGAAATGGGTGTTGCCATGCCAACTGTAATGAGGGTAATTAATTAAGGTGAGCTATTATCAGCAGAAGAAAAAAAACTTTTGTAGTGATGGCCCATTTCCAACCGTTGACAAGAAGGTGTGAGTAACAGTAGAGGTGGGAAATTAGCATGGGAAAACAGTTTTATTTTGTGTAATGAACCATCCACTCCCAGTCTTTATTCATTTCCAGAGACTTCAGCCCCCCACTTGTTTGAAGGACCCATCTTTCTTAATTTGCAAGGGCTCTGTTCCCTTATGTCTGGCTAATGATGGATGCCAAAGATGGAGCCTGTCCTTGCTTATATCTTTCAAAGTTCAATGAACTTATTTTAAGAGGCAAGATGACTTCATGCTGTTCTTCCCTTCCTGTGGGCTTCTTATCCCCCTGAATAAGTCCTATGTAAACAGAGTTTCCATTGTTTCTGATTCCACATGTTTAATTGATGTAGGAGACAGGTAATAGCTGTGACATTCCCCCCCTGTGTAGGCCAACTGTACAGCCTAATATCAATGAGTATCCATAATTCCTTATGTTGTCATTGTGAAATGTATGTTAAAGCACACATTTCACAATAACATTAATCACCAGTGTCATAGGCTTTAAGAAAAGACTTCACTCTTATAATACAGTAATACTGTATACCATCAGTTGATCCAATTGCTTATCACATGAGGTTCAGACCCTAGAATCATAGAATATCAGGGTTGGAAGGGACCTCAAGAGGTCATCTAGTCCAACCCCCTGCTCAAAGCAGGACCAATTCTCAACTAAATCATCCCAGCCAGGGCTTTATCAAGCCAGGCCTTAAAAACCTCCAAGGAAGGAGACTCCACCACCTCCCTAGGTAACGCATTCCAGTGCTTCATCACCCTCCTAGTGAAATAGTGTTTCCTAATATCCAACCTGGACCTCCCCCACTGCAACTTGAGACCTTGTTCCTTGTTCTGTCATCTGCCACCACTGAGAACAGCCAAGCTCCATCCTCTTTGGAACCCCCCCTTCAGGTAGTTGAAGGCTGCTATCAAATCCCCCCTCATTCTTCTCTTCTGGAAACTAAACATTCCGAGTTCCCTCAGCCTCTCCTCATAAGTCATGTGCTCCAGACCCCTAATCATTTTTGTTGCCCTCCGCTGGACTCTTTCCAATTTTTCAACATCCTTCTTGTAGTGTGGGGCCCAAAACTGGACACAGTATTCCAGATGAGGCCTCACCAGTGTCGAATAAAGGGGAACGATCACGTTCCTCGATCTGCTGGCAATGCCCCTACTTATACAGCCCAAAATGCCGTTAGCCTTCTTGGCAACAAGAGCACACTGTTGACTCATATCCAGCTTCTCGTCCACTGTGACCCCTAGGTCCTTTTCAGCAGAACTGCTACCTAGCCATTCGGTCCCTAGTCTGTAGCAGTGCATGGGATTCTTCCGTCCTAAGTGCAGGACTCTGCACTTGTCCTTGTTGAACCTCATCAGACTTTTTTTGGCCCAATCCTCTAATTTGACTAGGTCCCTCTGTATCCGATCCCTACCCTCTAGTGTATCTACCACGCCTCCTGGTTTAGTGTCATCTGCAAACTTGCTGAGAGTGCAGTCTACACCATCCTCCAGATCATTAATAAAGATATTAAACATAACTGGCCCCAGGACCGACCCTTGGGACGCTCCGCTTGAAACCGGCTGCCAACTAGACATGGAGCCGTTGATCACTACCCGTTGAGCCCGACGATCTAGCCAGCTTTCTATCCACCTTACAGTCCATTCATCCAGCCCATACTTCTTTAACTTGGCGGCTAGAATACTGTGGGAGACAGTATCAAAAGCTTTGCTAAAGTCAAGGAATAACACATCCACTGCTTTCCCCTCATCCACAGAGCCAGTTATCTCATCATAGAAGGCAATTAGGTTAGTCAGGCACGACTTCCCCTTGGTGAATCCATGCTGACTGTTCCTGATCACTTTCCTCTCCTCTAAGTGTTTCATAATTGATTCCTTGAGGACCAGCTCCATGATTTTTCCAGGGACTGAGGTGAGGCTGACTGGCCTGTAGTTCCCCGGATCCTCCTCCTTCCCTTTTTTAAAGATGGGCACTACATTAGCCTTTTTCCAGTCATCTGGGACCTCCCCCGATCACCATGAGTTTTCAAAAATAATGGCTAATGGCTCTGCAATCTCATCCGCCAACTCCTTTAGCACCCTCGGATGCAGCGCATCCGGCCCCATGGACTTGTGCACATCCAGTTTTTCTAAATAGTCCCTCTCCCTTTATGGACCAGTAAACCTTTGAAATGGATTCTTCTGAAAAATAAAACTCAGACTGAACTTCTCTCTTCATGGTGCAGACACCATGCTGTCTTATTCCCCGCTTGTTAGTGTGACATTGGCCTCTACTCCTTGTTAGCTTGATGGGTCTGCTTACATGTAAATTGAGGTAAACACATATTCCTTTGTTTAGGCTAGACCTGATTAACTATTCCTCTTGACATACCTGGTTTGAACACATTTTAGTTATTATTCCAGCATACATACCTAACTCTTAATACCCACCATGGACATACATGACATAAGATTATTAATGATCAGTGAGTTTGTTTTCAAATGATACCTTGCAAGGCATATTTTCAATAAATATCACAACAGTGTGCAAGGTGTGAATACAGGTGTGCCTAGTGTGACACCTGGGTCACAACTGGCATTAATTAGATTACTGTTCTTTAATTCTCCTTCCCATATCAGTTGCTCCATTATCTTGTCTGGGATTGATGTCAGAGTCTGTCATCCCGTTTACCCTTTTAAAATATTGGTACAACATTAGCTTTCTTCCAATCTTCTGGAATTTCCCCAGTATTCCCAACATTTATTGAAAAATCAACATTAATGGTTTAGTGAGCTTCTCAGCCAGCTCTTTTAAAACTCTTGGAAGCAAGTTATCTGGACCTGCTGATTGAAAAGTGTTTAACTTCAGTAGCTGCTGTTTAAAATCCTCCTGAGACACTACTGGAATGGAAAGAGTGTTCTCATCAACGTATGACTGACTACATCATCTATTTCCCCCAAATACAGAACAGAAATATTATTGAACACTTTTCTGCATTATTATTATTGATAATTTTACCATTTCAATCTAGTAACGGACCAAGGCCATGGTTAGGATTCTTTTTGTTCCTAATATACTTAAAAAAACTCCTCCTTATTGTCTTTAACTCTGCTGGCTATAGATTTATCCTTGTGTCCCTTTGCTTCCCTTATTTATTTTCATTTGTGAGAGTTTTGTTATGCTGCAGGGTTGACTTAATGGTTGGCTAGAGCTGTGGATAGACATTTTTACTATATAAATATAAATAAATAAATAAATAATAAATCAATCTGAAATCCAACAGGGCACAAAGGGGAACAGAGTGATCCTCTGATGTACACAGTAAATACAGAGGGCCAGGTCTTCAGCTGGTATACATTGGGTTAGTCCCACTGGAGTCAATGGAGGTACACTGATGTACTCCAGCTGAGGATCTGGCCCAGAGTTACAAAATTGATAAATAGAAGAGTACAGTGTAGCAAAGAGCAACTATAACCTCCAGTTCCTTAACAAAAAAACTAAAAGAACTGTGTGAAATAGGCATATTTGTGTATACAAATTACAAACACATGCAACAATTGAAAACAGACTTGAGCTAAAATTATTATTATTTATATTCCAGTAATGCCTAGAGGCCCCAATCAGGGTCTTATAAAGTTCGCTCAGCTGTCAGGGCCTGGAATTCAGCTCTCTGGGATTGGCAGCAGGACACTATCAGCTGAAAGCCCCTACATGCTCTCCTGTATGTGTCATAACCCCATTTTGACAAGCTTCCGATTATAATTATCAGATTGTTCAGTACCCTTCCTCCCATCTGGAGGCTGCCATCATGATTCCTTTCTGTACTAGACTCCCACTACCCTCCTCTTCCATCTTCTGGGTAAGACTGACTATGCTGTTTGATCGCCCCTAAGCCCAGAACTCAAGGAGTCAAAGACCAGCTTCTAAGAGTATGTCTACACTACGAAATTAAAGATCGACTTCTATAAAAATCGACCTAAAAATTGATTTTATAGAAGTCGATTGTGTATGTCCCCACTAAGTGCATTAAGTCAGTGAAGTGCGTCCTCAGTACTGTGGCTAGCATCGACTCATGGAGCGGTGCACTGTGGGCAGCTATCCCACAGTTCCCAGAGTCTCCGCTGCCCATTGGAATTCTGGGTTAAACTCTCAATGCCTGATGGGGCAAAAACATTGTTGTGGGTGGTTTTGGGTACATGTCGTCAGTCTCCCCTCCCTCCCTCTATGAAAGCAATTGCAGACAATCATTTCACACCTTTTATCCTGGGTTTCCCGTGCAGACGCCATAGCATGGCAAGCATGGAGCCTGCTCAGCTCACCGCTGCTGTTGTGAGCATTGTAAACACCTCGCGCATTATACTGCAGTATGTGCAGAACCTGGCTAAGAGACTGCAACACGAGGACGATTTTAAGGAGGACATGGACACAGACGTGCCTGAAAGCACTGGATGTGGCAATTGGGACATCATGGCGGCAGTGGGGCTGATTGATACAGTGGAACGCCGATTCTGGGCCCAGCAAACAAGCACAGACTGGTGGGACCACATAGTGTTGCAGGTATGGGATGATTCCCAGTGACTGCGAAACTTTCGCATGCATAAGGCCACTTTCCTGGAACTCTGGGAGTTGCTTTCCCCCACCCTGAAGCACAGGAATACCAAGATGGGAGCTGCCCTGACAGTTGAGAAGCGAGTGGCGATAGCCCTGTGGAAGCTTGCAATGCCTGACTGCTACCGGTCAGTCGGGAACCAATTTGGAGCAGGCAAATCTACTGTGGGGGCTGCTGTGATTCAAGTAACCAATGCAATCACTGACGTTCTGCTATCAAGGTAATGACTTTAGGAAATGTGCAGGTCATACTGGATGGCTTTACTGCAATGGGGTTCCCTAACTGTGGTGGGGCGATAGACGGAACGCATATCCCTATCTTGGCTACCTTGCCAACCAGTAAGTAAACCGCAAGGGGTACTTCTCAAGGGTGCTGCAAGCACTGGTGGATCACAAGGGACGTTTCACCAACATCAACGTGGGATGGTCAGAAAAGGTGCATGATGCTCGCATCTTTAGGAGCTCTGGGCTGTTTGAACAGCTGCAAGAAGGGACTTACTTCCCAGACCAGAAAATTACTGTGGGGGATGTTGAAATGCCAATAGTTATCCTTGGAGCCTACCCCTTGCTCCTATGGCTCATGAAGCATACACAGGCAGCCTGGTCAGTAGGAAGGAGCAGTTCAACTATAGGCTAAGCAAGTGCAGAATGGTGGTAGAATGTGCCTCTGGACGTTTAAAAGCTCACTGGTGCTGTTTGCTGACTAGGTTAGATCTCAGTGCAACCAATATTCCCATTGTTATTGCTGCTTGCTGTGTGCACCATAATATCTGTGAGAGTAAAGGGTAGATGTTTATGGCGGGGTGGGAGGTTGAGGCAAATTGCCTGGAGGCCGATTTTGAGCAGCCAGACACCAGGGCAATTAGAAGAGCACAGCTAGGCGCGCTGTGCATCAGAGAGGCTTTGAAAACCAGTTTCATGACTGGCCAGGCTACCAGGTGAGAGTTGTGTGTGTTTCTCCTTGATGCAAACCCACCCCCTTTTAGGGTGACCAGACGTCCCGATTTTATCGGGACTGTCCCGATATCTGTTTGTTTGTCCCGCGTCCCGACTGATGTTCGGCCGGGACACTGGACAAACAAACAATTTTGCCCTCCGCCCCGGCGCTTGCACCCCCCCCGCCCCGACTCCGTCCCCTCCTTCCCCCATTGGATCCCTCCCCAGATCCCTGCCCTGACCCCGCCTCTTCCCCAAGCACTCTCTGGGCACGCTGCAGCCAGCCCGGTCTGCTCCCCTGGCCGCAGCTGGCTCAGCGTGGGGGGCGGGTGACTGAGGAGGGACCGGAAGCCGGAGCTTGGCCGTTGGCGCGCAGAGCCTCTTCCTGAGCGGGTGGGGGAGCCGGTCCCCTGCCCGTCCTGCCTCAGGGATGAGGCGCACTGGGCTGGGTAGTGAGCGGCGGCGGCGGGAGGGGCCCGGCCTGGGGCGAGCGAGACGCGTTTGCAGCCGCCGCGCCAGGGGTTCCCGAGTCGAGGCAGGAGCTCAGCCCCTCCGCGGCCGCACGTCTTCCCGGGACCTCGCCTGCCTCTTGAGCTGTCCCGGGGCCCCTCCGCCGGCAGCCGAGCTCAGCCCAGGCCCGCAAACGCCGCGTCTTAGCGTCGCTCTCTGCGCCCAGCGCTGCCCGGCCCCCTCCAGCCCGGCCCTGCACGCCGGCAGCCGGAGCAGCCCCCAGCCTGGGAAGGGGTTTCTCAAACCTGCCCCCGCAGGCCGCCTAGCCCGAGACACCTTCCACGCTGGGCTGCGCCGCCCTTCGGCTCTGCGGGCCCAGCCACCGCTGGAAGTTGGCCCGGGGCGCTGCTTGCTGGGTGTGTTGGACTCGAATCTGGACTGGGGGCAAGTCACGGACAGTCCAGTGGCCCCGGGGAGCTGGAAAGGAGGACTGGCTTTCCTCACGGGGTGGTCGGGGGTTGGGGAGCTTTGGTCTGGGGACACCAGAGCTGTTAGCTGAGAAAGGGGCTGGTCTAGTGACTAGTGGAGCTGTGCAGGGCTCTGTGTGTGTGTGTGTTTGGGGGGGGGGGGCAAGCGGGGCGGGCACGGGCCCACGGCGGCTGAGCTGTGGCAGAGTGTCTCTGAGACAGGCGAAGGCAAGCTGGTGCGGGGGCGGGGTGTGGAGCTCTGGCGGCTTTTTTTTTTTTTGCGGCCCCCCCACCCCCCGCGTCCCGATATTTCACCTAGGTGATCTGGTCACCCTACCCCCTTTGTTCTTTTTAATTCCCTGTAAGCCATCCACCCTCCCTCCTTTGATCACAGCTGGCAAAGTGAGATAACTGACTGTAGCTGTTCAGACTCACCCCTGCGGCGCCTCCTGCTGGTCGTCCATGGGAATTAGCTTGTCACAGCTCCAGAGCACCCTCTGCAGGCCAGTGATCCACTACCGCTTGGCCCCCCGCGTCCCTCCCTGGACTCCGGTGCCCTTTTAGCTGGGGTGCTGCCCCCTGGCAGTAACCCCTTTCCCTCAGGGTCTCACCTCCCCAGGAAACCCCCACCCACTATCCCCACCTCACCTCAGTAGAAGGCTACTGCCAGTCATTGTCTAGCCCCACGCCCTGGGGCAGACTGCAGTATCAGCCTACTTATCACTGGCAAGTTTGGGTTTGGACCTGCTGCCTTTGCCTACCCCTGGGCTGCCCTCTGCAACCCCCAGTACCTGTTGGCCTTATGCTAGGCCACAGCCTGGGACTTGCCAGGCTGGAACTCCCCGGTTCTTCTGCCTTTCCCCAGCCCTGCTCCACTCATGTACCCTCTCTCTAGCTCCCTGCAGCCAGGCCCATCTCCCTCTACAGATAGAGAGAGGGACTTCTGTTTGGGCTCCTAGCTCACAGCCTTTTTATACAGGCCAGCTGTGGCCTGATTGGGGCGTGGCCCAGCTGCAGCCACTTCCCAATCAGCCCAGTTTAGCAGCTCCCAGCCACAACCTTCCCCCAGGGCTGTTTTAAGCCCTTCAGGGCAGGAGCGGGTAACCATCCCGCTACGCTGACAAGGTAGCCCAGGTGGGGGAGGAGGGGAGGAGGGAAGGACAAGGCCACATTGCTTATTGTAGCCACACTATAAATCAAAACAGTTTGAATGACAGCCTTCTGTTGCTTGGGCCATCCTCTGGAGTGGAGTGGCTGGGTACCTGGAGCCTTCCCGCCCAGCGTTCTTGGGCATCTGAGTGAGGAGGATATGGAACTTGGGGAGGAGGGCAGGCGGTTATAAAGTGGATGCAGCGGCGGTCTGTACTCTTGTTGGCTTTTCTGCAGCTCCACCAGATGCCTGAGCATGTCCGTTTGCTCCCCCATTAGGCTCAGCATCGCATCCTGCCTCTTCTCATCGTGCTCACTCTGCCACTGAATGCCTCCATGCATTCAGCTGTGTCCTATTAGTGTGGGAGGACTGCATGAGCTCGGAAAACATATAATCGCGAGTGCGTTTTTTTCGCCTTCTAATCTGCGATAACCTCAGGGACGGAGATGATAGGGGGAGCATAGAAACATTTGCACCTGGTGGGAGGATAAAAAGGAAGAGTAAAATTTAAGATGATACATTTCTGAGAACAAAAGGGAGACTCTTTCACAGTGAATCAAGCAATTCACAGCAGACAGCACATGTGCTTTAGGCACAAACTCATATTTTGCCTTTTATTTATATTGAGTGCCTGGCGGTATGGTGACACATCACACACGGCAGGGCAACAGAATTCGGTTTCCAGGCAGCCATGGTAAGCCAAAGGGTACGCAGGGTTGGCTTCTAATGCCTTCATAACACACAGGAATAGTTTCGAACTGCAGCGCCCTCCTTTCCCATGGCAAGCAATGCCGGTTGGGTTTGCCATTTAAAAGGAGGGACTGCAGTTTTCAGGTGGATGTGCAGCACACACCTCCCCCCATCCCACCGCATGGCTATTCTCTTGCATGATCCCTTTTAGCCAAGCACAAACAGCCTAGCATGAACAGGGTCCTTTTACTGTTCCCTTACAAAAATTCCCCTATTTCAACCAGGTGACCATGAATGATAACACAGAAAGATATAGATTGAATGTTGCTTGAATGCGACCAAAATCCAGGACCATTCGCTGCCATGCTTTGTGCTGCAATGATTCCAACTACTTGCTACTGGCTTGGCGTGGTAAAGTGTCCTACTGTGGAGGACAAAATAAGGCAGCCCTCCCCAGAAACCTTCTGCAAAGGCTTTCAGAGCATTCCAGGAGAGCTTCATGAAGGATTCCCGCTCCATCCCTAGACACGTTAACAGACTTTTCCAATAGCTGTACTGGCCACGAATGCATCCCAAGTGTTCAGGGCAAATCAAACATTAAACACTATTGCTTTTAAACCCTGTACTGTAGTTACAAATGTGCACTCACCAGAAGTGCCTTCTCTGCCTTCAGGGTCCGGGATCCTGCCTTGGGAGGGTATTGGCTCCAGAGTGATGAAAAGGTCCTCGCTGCTGGGGAGAACAGATTCACCGCTTGCCTGCTGCGCATTCTCCTCCTCTTCCTCATCCACAAAATCCTCCTCCCTGTTGCGTGAGACTCCCCCTTTGCAGGTGTCCAAGGACAGTGGTGGGGTAGTAGTAGGGTCCCCGCTAGAATGCCATGCAGCTGATCATGGAAATGGCACGTATTGGGCCCTGACCCGGAGCGGCCGTTTGCCTCCTTTGTCTTTTGGTAGTCTTGCCTGAGGTCCTTAACTTTCACACGGCACTGCTATGTGTCCCTGTTTTAGCATCTGTCCATCATGACCTGTGAGATTTTGGCATATATATATTAGCATTTCTTCTTTTTGATCGAAGTTCGGCCTGCACAGATTCTTCTCCCCATACAGCAATCAGATCAAGTGTCTCCCGTTTGGTCCATGCTGTTTGTGATTCAGGGGGGAATGCATTGTCACCTGTGCTGCTGAGTTCGCCACGCTGACCAAACAGGAAACGAAATTCAAAATTTCCCGGGGCTTTTTCTGTGTACCTGGCTAGTGCATCGGAGTTGAAAGTGCTGTCCAGAACAGTCACATTGGAGCATACTGGGATAGCTCCTGGAGGCCAATATCGTCGAATTGCATCTGCACTACCCCAAATTCTACTCAGCAAGGTCGATTTTAGCGCTACTCCCCTCGCCGGGAAGGAGTACAGAAGTCGATTTTAAGAGCCCTTTAGGACGATGGAACTGGGTTGGTTGTGTAGATGCATTCGTTATAAAATCGACCTAACGTGGCTAAATTCGACCTAACCTCATAGCGCAGACCAGGCCTAGGTCCAGCGCTAAGAACTGAGTTACTGCATGGCACCAGCGCAACCATTCTCCAGCTCCTTTGTCATGATCAAGTTCTATTTATAATGCAAACGTTAATGATGTCAGCAAAGTGAGGGTAGATATCTTGTATTTATTTATGTTAGCTTTGGACTTCATGGGAAAAGCTTAGTGCTGCATCCCTCAAAGATTCCGCACATTTAAGATTGCACATGATACAAGAACCAATATTCTTTCACTCTGCTTTTATTATGAAAATTATTCTTTATCAGGTTTGTTTGAGAAACAGTTTAAGCATATGTTAGTCAGCAGTAATCAAGAAATGCCAGTTCATTTCAAATGTTTGGGTAAAGTTTATCTTAATGAGCAAAAAAATGGTTCAAGGTCATATTTGTTATTTTCCCTCTACAGGCTGGTTCATTTCCAGCTGGACTTTTATAACAAACATGTTTACCCTTATGTTTTGGAACATAATACAGCTAGAGTTTTGCTCATCCACGCATCTGTTTTGAATGGATAAAATCTGTAGCATCCTTTAAAGAAAATGTCTCTTTTGGCAACTTTCTTGGCAGGCAGGGTCAGCCCATTTTGATACCACCTCAAGTTGTATCTCAGTATTGATTCTGAGCCCTGTGTTAGATAGATGAGAGATTGAAATTCAGTTAAATGGATGCCCCTTATTTTTCATTGAGAATTCTGGCTGCCCTTCCAAAATCTCCTACAGTTATTGTCTTTCCTCAGTGACTGAGTTAGGTGAGGCAAAACTTCAGTGTGATATTTCAAAGGAATCCAAATTTAATTTTAATGTATATTTCAAATTCCTGCAACCTCAATATACACTTTTCTGAGTCTTTGGGCCAAGAGTGATTTATGCCTGCTGAGGATTTGGTCTTTTATTTCCATTTTTGGGTGTGTAACTTATTTTTGTCAGCTCTTCCAATTTTTGTGTTTATTTATTTTTAGCATTCGTAACATCACACTTCGCAGGATAGAATTAAATTATTCAGATTTGTTCTAAAATGTGATGGAGCTTGGGTGATCTTTGTGTCAGAATTCACAGAATCCATCAATGAAGCAGAACTTCTGTATTTAAAAGTACATACCATCAGATCCGCTTAGTTCAACTGGCTAGAATAATAAAGGCATCCTGTAGCTTCAGGCCAGGTAGAATAATTGGGCAGAGGGAATGCCACTCAGAGCTTTATGAATTCTCCTTTACCAATACATAATTAAGATAATTATAACCTGGAAGAAGATATGGCATTTTGCACAGAGATTCCTAGTAGTGACCCACCCCTTATTGCTCTGAAGACAGCAAAATTATCTCACTTTCAGGTGACATTGTAAACAAGACGTGGGCAGCATTATCTCCTGCAAATTGTAACCACACTTGTTCATCTGAGCGATTGGCTAAAGTAGGACCGAATGGACTCATAGGTTCTAAAGTTTTACATTGTTTCATTTTTGAATGCAGTTATTTTTTGTACATAATTCTATATTTGTAAGTTCAACTTTCATTATAGAGATTGCACTACAGTATTTGTATTAGGTGAATTGAAATATACTATTTCTTTTGTTTTTTACAGTGCAAATATTTGTAATCAAAAATATAAAGTGAGCACTGTACACTTTATATTCTGTGTTGTAACTGAAATCAATATATTTGAAAATGTAAAAAACATCCAAAAATATTTAAATAAATGGTATTCTATTACTGTTTAATTGCTTGACAGCCATATTTTTTATATAAAATGAAAAAGTCACTGAAAGATATAAAATGCAGTAAAAATAGTTTAGTGAAAAAATTAGTTTTTACAAAACATCAACATATGATACACATCAACGATATTAGGCAGCCGATAGCTGAGAAAAGGTGTACGTAAAACCTCTCATTTAGGGTATCTCTGCATAGCAGCTAGGAGGATGCTTCTCAGTGCAGGTAGACAGACATGCTAGTTCTGTTCAAGCTAGCATGCTAAAAATAATAGTGTGGCCACAGCAGCACAGGCAACAGCCCAGGCTAGCCTTCTGAGTACAAACCCACTCATCCCCCCGGCTACGTAGTCGGGTGGCTAGCTAGCCCAAGCCACCACCTTTGCTGCCAGAACCACACTGCTATGTTTAGCATGCTAGCTTGAGTGGAGCTTGCACATCTGTCTATCCACGCTGGGACGCAAGCTCGCAGTTGTGGTGTACACACACTCTTATTAGCTGCTGAACTAATCGCTATGATGTCTGATAACACTATAAAAAGGCCATTGAGAAATAAAGTGAGTTCTGCCCATGGCCACCACTGTTTCAGCCAAAATGCTAGCAAAATAATAGTCAAGGTTTCCCTTTTATGATTAGATCTCCTGCCATTAGCAGTCATCGAAGTCTCATACCTACCCTCATAGCAGGAAGTTCAGACTGATGGAATGGGACCACTCTTGTTTCTTTGGTTGAAGCCTTGAGGTAATATTCTTTATGGCTCTCCTAGACATTATGAAGCCCACAGCATGTAGCAATCACCTTGGAGATGCAGTCAAAATTGCCATTGGGCTTCAGTAGTCACCACTTTACTCTCCAAAAGTATACACCCACATATTGCTCCTACTCGGGTGATAATTGCTTATTTCTGAGTTGTCAGGGCATGGGTACATTACCCAGGAGAACAAAGGTTAAGATACATTCCCAAGGACCACAGCAGGCACGGCCATCTAATTACATTCTTAGATGTGGCACAGGCAAGTTGTCCTAGTCTATCTCCTCTGGAATTCTTGAAAATTCTGGTCTTGTGGATATATTTAAGCCAACCAGTGTTAACATAAGTGATTCTGGTACCAGTAAGAGAATAGATCTGTGGTTGCACAACTCTGACATGATAGGCAGAGAAAGAGATAGTAAGATCTATTGACAGTTCCTCTGCAGTTAGGAAAGACCTGCCCCTATTCAAATTTCACCATTATTTCAGGGACATTTGCGGTGACCTCCGCCACCACTTGACACTTCCAACGCAACAGAACTCAATGTGGACTTTCCACGACAGAACATATGAGGCACAGGAACCAGTCTTCCCAAAGCTATAGCAATTCTCCTGTCCACAAAGACCAATGCTCACATCTGGCACTGTAGTGTTGAGGTAAAAAAGCTTTGGCGCATGCACAGCAAATGTTTTACTATGTTTTAAGTTATGTAATTTCCTGAGGTACCACACTGCTGCACATTGCACAATACTGTATTATCCTGTAGCTGGGATTTTCAGTGGATTTAAAAAATCTATGGAATTGTGCAAAAGGCAATTGCATAAACCCACAGTGGTATGTGTAGATTCCCAATACTTCCTTTGTGTTTGAATGATACAAGAAGTTAAATCATAGTGTTGCACCGGTGAGGAAATGAAAAAGTTAAGTGCTATATAGCCAAATCCTGCCACGTCTGTCAGTGCAAGGGGAAACATGCCTGTAGGGCTCCATGGGGCAGTCTAGAGAAACTTGCTGAGAGTTGCATTTTATTGCAGCTTTAAAAAGAGACCCTTTTTCTCTTGAAGGCTAGCTCTTCCCATGGTCTAAGTCACACAGAATGCACTGTGACCACTACTTGTCTAAAGGTAGCATCTCTGGCAATAGAAGCTCTCTCCTTCATTACCAGCCTGTCCGTTATATCCAGTTCGTGCTTTGGTTCCACAATCCATACTTTGTGACATCACACTAGTTTCATGGTGCAAAATGATGGTGTCACACATAAGGAGGGGAAATGCAAAAGCAGCCATCGATGGGAAAGGAAGTGCAGAACATATGCACATTTTCATGAGAGTCTTGTGAATGTGTCTGTTCTTTAAAGCTTGCCTGGCTGTAGCATTTTTATTAAAAGATCAGAGGGCTCAATCCTGAGCTGCACTGAGCTCATGCTGGACACAACTCGGGAGAGCAGTGTGGGGGGAAAAGGTGGCTTTAAGCTACTTTTATGTTTTGTTCAACCCTTGGCCTGACTTTGGGCCAAAATAGCTCCTGCCATATCTTAGAACAGCCCCACCCTGGCCTGCCTTGACATGCTCTCTACACTGGCTTTCTCCTAGCCTAGGGAAATCCTGCTGACATTTGCTGCCTCTACAATGTAATGTCTCACTATTTGACTTCATATTTCAGTCAGTTCACTTTGGGTTTGGGCTGACATGTACCATGCCGTAGGTGAAGCCATTTTAAAATGCTTCCTTAATACTTGTCTTCTGCCTGACTGAAGAAACTGCACATTCCTTCTGGTGCTAGACTTGCCAGACACCAATGTCTTGCCTTGTTCAAGCCATGATGGGAGACACAGTTACAGTTGGATGCAGCTTTTGATGGTTTTCTTCACTGTTATACCTCTGGAAGTTATTTGCTTGTGCCTCAATGTTTGCTTTCTTCTTGGTCAGGATGTTGAAGAACTTGGCTGCATGTTCATGAGAATCTCCATGCCATTCAGATTTGACATGCTCTCTTGCTGCTGCATTAAACTCCTTGGGAGAGAATTTCCAAGGCACATATTGTTTGCACTACCATCTCTGTTTCTGTTGAGCTGAATTGCTACAAATTCTCTGGCACAGAATCCTTGTGAATCAACCAGTCATTGGAAGCTTTTTGCTTCTTGGAGTAGTCAGATGGATGGGAGAAGTGGTACAGTAACTCCTCACTTAAAGTAGTCCCAGTTAATGTTGTTATGCTGCTGATCAATTAGAGAACATGCTCGTTTAAAGTTGTGCAATGCTCCCTTATAACATTGTCCGGCAGCCGCCTGCTTTGTCCACTGCTTGTAGAAAGAGCAGCCCAGTGCAGCTAGCTGGTTGGGGCTTGGAACCAGCGTGGACCGACAGCCCCCCCAAACAGCTCCCTACTTCTCTAAGTTCAGTATGCGGCAGCCACCCAGTAAGCTATCTATTGCCAGCAGTTCAGCTGTCCCTCCCTCCACTGCTGTGTGCTATTCCTGCCCTCTGCCTTGGAGCTGCTCCTGGGAGCCTCCTGCTTGCTGTGCAGGGGGGTACAGAGTGGGGCTAATGTCAGGGTGTCCACCTCCACCCTACTCCTGCCCCCGCTTACCCCATCTCTACAGAGCAGGGGGATACATGACAGGGCTCAGGACCGAGGGAGCTTGCTGGCAGCAGCTACGGTCTCAACTTGCTGGCTGATCTACTTAAAAAGGCAATGTACTTAGAGTGGGGTCAGCGTACTTAAAGGGGTAATGCGCATCTCTCTCTCTCACACAGACACAGGACGTGTGTTTGTCTCTGTCTGCCATGCTGCCTCCCCTCCCTCCATTTGTGCTGTAGCGTGTGAGGCTACATTAACAACGTGTTAACCCTTGAGGGCTCAGACGAGTGCTATTTCATCATTTAGCAGTAAGGCATTCCCTGGGAAATCTCACCTTCTTCCACCTTCTGACTCCACCACCTCAACCAAGTTTCACAATCATCATTGCTGTGTACAGTATTAAATTGTTCGTTTAAAACTTATGTGTGTGTATATATGTCTTTTGTCTGGTGAAAAAGTTTCCCTGGAACCTAAGCCCCCCCTATTTACATTAATTCTTATGGGGAAATTGGATTCACTGAACATTGTTTCACTTAAAGTCACATTTTTCAAGAACATAACTACAACGTTAAGGAATTACTATATATCTTGACTTTAGTAAGGCTTTTGATACTGTCTCGCATGACCTTCTCATAAACAAACTAGGGAAATACAACCTAGAACAGGGGTCAGCAACCTTTGGCATGCAGCCCTGATGGGCCACGTGCCGAAGGTTGCCGACCCCTGAACTAGATGGAGCTACTATTAGATGGGTGCATAAGTGGTTGGAAAACCATTCCCAGAGAATAGTTATCAGTGGTTCACAGTCAAGCTGGAAGGGCATATCGAGTGGGATCCCGCAGGGATCCGTCCTTGTTGTGGTTCTGTTCAATATCTTCATCAATTATTTAGATAATGGTGCAGAGAGTACACTTATAAAGTTTGCAGATGATACCAAACTGAGAGGGGTTGCAAGTGCTTTGAAGGATAGGATTATAATTCAAAATGATCTGCACAAACTGGAGAAATGGTCTGAAGTAAACCAGATGAAATTCAATAATGACAAATGCAAAGTATTCCACTTAGGAAGGAACAAATCAATTGCACACATACAAAATGTGAAATGACTGCCTAGGAAGGAGAACTGCGGAAAGGAATCTGGGACTCATAGTGGATCACAAGCTAAATATGCGTCAGTGTAACACCGTTGCAAAAAAAGCAAACGCCATTCTGGGATGTATTAGCAGGAGCATTTCTAAGCAAGACACGAGAAGTAATTCTTCCACTCTACTCTGCACTGATACGGCCTTAACTGGAGTACTGTATCCAGTTGTGATCGCCACATTTCAGGCAAGATGTGGACAAATTGGAGAAAGTCCAGAGAAGAGCAACAAAAATGATTAAAGGTCTAATCTTTCCTATGAGGAAAGATTGGAAGAATTAGGTTTGTTTATTCTGGAGAAGAGAATACTGAGGAGGGACATACCAGTTTTCAAGTACATAAAAGGGGGACAGAGAAAAATTGTTCTCGTTAACCTCTGAGGATAGGACAAGAAGCAATAGGCTTAAATTGCAGCAAGGGTGGTTTAGGTTGGACATTAGAAAAAACTTCCTAGCTGTCAGAGTGGTTAAGCACTGGAATAAAATAGTCTAGGTAGGGTGTGGAATCTCCATCATTGGAGGTTTTTAAAAGCAGGTTAGACAAAACACCTGTCAGGGATGATCTAGAACTTACTCACGCCATGAGTGCAGGGAACTGGACTGGATAACCTCTCAGTCCCTTCCAGTCTTACAAATCTATGATTCTATGACTCTCCATGGTTAACCTGAGAGGAGAAAAGTTAAAATATGCTTTAATTCTAAAAATGCAAATGAGCTCTTAATACTTTAAATGTAAACCCTACCATTCCCTAGATCCATGGTGATGACCGATTGTCACAGTAGCAAGGCCTCTCCTCAAAAATCACAAGTGAGGCACCATATGTGGAATTTTTACACATGGTCAACTTCATTACTTCAAATGAACACATACATTCAATTCATAGACTCATGAAATGTTACAAAAATTACTATCAAATCCTCTCCTGTTATCCTCTTTCCAGGAACACCCATTTCTGACTCCATATCTCAGGCTCCATATATGCCCCATCCCATATGATCCCCTATCTCAAACAAATCTACCCCCAATAGAAGAAGCTCACTGTTCAGGACCCTTCTCCCATCTCTGCTCCTTCCACACATAAGAGTGGCTATACTGGTCAGACCAAAGGTCCATCTAGCCCAGTATCCTGTCTTCAGACAGTGGTCAATGCCAGGTGTTTCAGAGGGAATGAACAGAACAGGTAATCATCAAGTGATCCATCCCCTGTCACCCATTCCCAGCTTCTGGCAAACAGAGGCTAGGGACACCATTGCTGCCCATCCTGGCTAATAGCCACAATCTCCCAGGGCCCACTTTAACACATTGTAAGGCACAGAATCAAGTTTAAAGGTCAGAAGGAACCAACCATCTAGTCTGACCTCCTGTATGTCACAGGCCACCAACTCTATCCAGCATCCACACACTAAACCCAACAAGTGAAACTAGACCAAACACAGGTGCTGATTTTCCAATGTGCCAGGGGGTGCTTGACCCCCAGCTCTGCCCCAGACCCCACCCCCACCTCACCCATTCCTCCAAGACCCCACCCCCACTCACCCTGCCTCACCTCTTCCCACCCCATTCCACCCTCTCCCCCAAGCACGCTGCATCCTTGCTCCACCCCCCAAGAACCTCCTGCATGCCACAAAACAGCTGATAGTGGTGGGCAGGAGGTGCTGGGAGGGAGGGAGAGGCGCTGGTAAGGGGGGCTGCCGGTGGGTGCTCAGCACACACCATTTTTTCCCCCCATGGGTGCTCCAGCCCCGGAGCACCCACAGAGTTGGTACCTATGAGACCAAAGTATTCTGGCCCATAGGAGACTAAACCATTATGTGCCACAGGCAGAGAATAGGAGCGACTAAGTAAGGGGTAGTGTCGTGTCTTCTGCTCTGTACCCTGCCTAGCCTATATATAAAAATTAAATTAAATAAAAATAAAGGAACCAGAAGGGCACAATGGGATCTAAATAAGCAAGTTGACCTACTATAGACAACAGGCAAGGCCTAGCTACATATACAGGCAGCTACTTTGGCAGGGTTCTGGTGGCTTCTGAATCAGAAGATTTTGAGAGCCACTAGAGGACTCTAGCTATTTAAAGGGCTACTATGTAATTCCTCTACATTATACAGTAGGTAGAACAGCCACTCATCCAACAAAACAAATTGCTTTCAAGCAGCTCTGTTTCATTCATGTCTTGTTGAAGACACTGCTCTAGGGCTCTTTGGCACATTACTGCATTGGTTTCCTTCTATGCCATGGTATTGGAGGCTGCTTCGGGGTAGAACTTGGCAAATGATTCATAGTGAACAATTTAATAAACTAATTTTGCCTTTTTCTATTCCCAAATAGTCCACAAACACATATGAACATTGCAAAATTTATTTGTTAGTTTGCCAAATAATTTTTGCCAATAATTCTTGAAGCTTGTTTGTGGGCAGATTGTTGCAAATATTTTATATTCAAAATTTAAGCTGCTTTGGCTGGATACATAGGTTATCGAGTAGGTTTCTGATTTCTTACTAAAGGACAACTCTTAAAATAAAATTTCTAGAACAAAATACTTGCAATTACAAATTCATAATTCACTTTCAACAAATATTCGTGGAATTTTTGCCGCTCCCATGAACATTCATGACAGTCAACCCATTTGCCAGGGTACTGATAGAGCAGGAACACAGTCAAAGCAATTTTGTTTAAACATGGGAATTCACTGATTTTTTTGTCCCAGTGTTTGTCCAGTTCTTCCAGGTTACATACCCAAGATGAAGGAAAACATCTTTGAATCACTACTGCATAGAATTACAAAGATCATTGTCAACATTCTTTCTACCAGTCATTTTTATATGCATTATTGCTCTGGTGAGTATACAATAGTGTTGTAGCCATGTTGCTCCCAGGATATTGGAGACATAGGTGCTGACCCCGTGGGTACTCCAGGGCTGGAGCACCCATGGGGAAAAATTAGTGGGTGCACTTCACCCACCGGCAGCCAAGCTCCCCCCCCCCCTTGCCTCCTTCTCCGCCCCCTCCCAGGCACACTGCATCCCCGCTCCTCACCCTCCCTTCCAGCGCTTCCTGCCACCTAACAGCTATTTGGCGGCATTTAGGACTTTATGGGAGGGTGGGGGAGGAGTGGGGATGCTCAGGAGAGGTGGCCGCGAAGAGGCGGGGCAGAGGGAGGGACTTGGGGAAGGGGTGGAATGGGGGCGGGGCAAGGGCAGTGCAGAGGTGGGGGAGGGAGTTGAGAACCTACCTGGAAGAGGGGAAGTTGGCGCCTATGATTGGAGAGTGTGGGTGAGGTAATATCTTTCATTGGAACAATTTCTGCTGGTGAGAGAGACAAGCTTTTGAGCTGCACAGAGCTCTTCCTCAGGTCGGGGAAAAGTACTCAGTGTGCCACAGCTAAATACAAGATGGAACAGATAGTTTAGCATAAGTAGTTAGCACATATTGTAAGGGACCATTCAAGGTGAAGTGGCCCGTTAACACCCTGTAAATAGGACAAGAAGGGGCTTATTGGGTTACAGATGGTTGTAATAAGCCATAAATCCAGTGTCTTTATTCAGACAACGATTTAGCAAAGTTATGAATTTAAGCTCCCAGGCTCATCTTTTGAAAGTGCACAAGATGCTCCAAAAACTTCTCTGTGGGTGAAACCAGACAATCACTAGGCTCTTAAATGAATTCACACAAGAAAGAAATAAAAGACAAACACCACATCATCCGTGGGCAGGGCTGGATTAACTTTTTGTGGGCCCAGCGCCAAACATATTTGTGGGCCCCCATTGGGGAAATAGGGCGTGTGATGGGGGGCAGTCTGCAGAGCGCGGGGCCGGTTGGGGGCAATGAGGCACAGCGCAGCGGGAGTGCCCCACTCAGCCTAGCACAATGGCACTGTTTACAAACCCAAAACTGCTAGATGCACACTGGCCCGCCCAGCCCTGCACTGCCAGTGTGCCCCTTCCACACGGCCCCCCTACCCAGTGCCCTGCCCTTATTCCCAGCACCCCCTCACTCAGAGACTTCCTCCACAGATCCCTATGCCCAATGCCCCCGGACCTGCTATGCCCAGCACCCCTTGCCCTGAGACCCCTCCCGCTGATCTGCACACCATACCACCTGCCAAGCTTCCCCAGCCATAGATCCCCTACTGTCCGGCACCCCCTTCACAGTCCCATCATCACAGCTGTACAGTGCCCCATATTCCTGAAGGAATTCTGCATCAAATTCTGTGCATATTTTAAAATTCCGCAATTTTTTTTTTTAAATAAATAAATGTGGAAGCTCCACCATGGCAGTGGGGAGCATTGGCCACATGGAGGTGGGAGAATACCCTGCAGACTCCCCTGTCCCCTTGAGACAGGGATTTGGCAGTGAGGCTGAACCTGACCCTAACACAGCACAAGGGCCATGCCTGCCACAGAAACACCCTGGGGCCCCGCCCCTTTTAAGCCAGGCACACCAGCTGTGGGCAGGGAGGCTCAGCATGTCAGCAGGACCCAAGTGCAGAGGGACTTAGTGTGGAGGGATCCATATAGGGGTAAGAGAGTTCTGTGTGGGGCAGTCTGGGTGCAGGCAGCTCAGTGGGGGATCTGGATGCACAGGGAGGTTCCAGGTGCAGGTGCAGGGCCAATGGGAGTCTGCAGGGGACACCACGTGAAAGTGGTTGGAGCTCAGCGGGGGGGGGGGGGGGGCGGGGGGGGGGGGGTTCATTTGGGTGGGGATCCAGGTATAGGTGGCTGGGGCTCAGTGGGGAGGGTGTCTGGGGCGCAGGGGCTCATCAGGGTGGTACAGATGCAGGGGAGGTAGGGCTTGTCAGGGTGAGGGTTTGATGAGCCTGCTTAAACAGGGGAGCCCTAGCTGCTGCCAAGGGGATCCGCATGCTTGGCCCCCACTTCCCCATCCCCTTCTCTTCCCCATCACACCCCCTTCCTTCCCCACTCCCTCTTTCCCCCTGCCCTACCACAGGTACTCACTATTGTACAAAATTAAGGATGGCTCCCAGCACGCAGAAGGGATCTCAACCAGCACTAGGACCCAGAAGGTGGTGTCAGCTTCAAAGTCCAGGGAGCTGAGCAGCACCTTCTTTTTTCAGCCAGGCTGCTCAGCTCTGCGTTCACAGAAATGGCATGGGGTGCAGTGGCATGTGACCTTGCACCCTATGTGGCCCCCACCCCCTCACCTCTTTTGGGGGGCAGTGCCCCCAAACTATGCCATGAACATTTCCAATCACACTCCCCTGTTCCTCCTTCACTTTCTGCAGTGAAAGAAAGAATGCTGCAGGAGGGAGACCTGGGCTGTTTTCATTCCCCGTGGGGCCCAGGCGTACCCCACACAGACCCCCACTGCCCAGCGCCATCTCCAGAGACCCACTCCCCCCACCCTGCCTGCCCCCCCAGCCACACTCACCAGCCCACTAGGCAGGGGCTATTTGCCTTGCCTGGGCTGAGCCAGCATCACATCTAGGCTGGTTGGGTCCAGGAGGTGGTGGGCAGAGCAAGACTGCCCGGAGCCAGAGCTGCACTGGGGACCAGAGCAGGCAGACCCCTGTGGGATGTGACCATCAAGAGCCCTCCAGCCAAGCCAGTGGAGGAGTGAGTGGGCGGAGGGGACAGGACTGGGATACCTGGGCTGCCAGACAGTCGAGAGGAGCATGGGGGAGAGGCTGGAGAGGAGAGGAGCCAGCCTGCAGTGGCTCCTTGGCTGGCACCGCAAGTGAAGTGCAGCGCCTGGCCGGCTGACGGGCCCCTGTTGAGCATGGACCTGGCGCCATTGTAAACCCAGTACTGTCCGTGTGCGTGAATTCTTTTCACAAAGTTATCTCTTTATATCTGAAGTCTCAGTCCTCATCTGCAAAGGAAACCTGCACAACACTTTAAGAAAATGAGCCTGGAACCTTAAATTCATAACTTTGCTAGACACTAACAATCATGGACTGAACAGACACACTGGATTTGTGGCTTATTACAACAATCTGTAACCCGCAACCTCCACTTTTTGTCCTATGACTACAGGGGTGTTGATGGGCCACTTCAGCTTGAATGGTCTCTTAGTTAGTTTAGGCCTGGTCTACACTAGGCGTTTATGTTGAAGTTAGCGCCGTTACATCGAATTAACCCTGCACCCGTCCACACCGCGAAGGTATTTAGTTCGACATAGAGGTCTCTTTAATTCGACTTCTGTACTCCTCCCCGACAAGGGGAGTAGCGCTAAATTCGACATGGCCATGTCGAATTAGGCTAGGTGTGGATGGAAATCGACGCTAATAGCTCCAGGAGCTATCCCACAGTGCACCACTCTGTTGACGCTCTGGACAGCAGTAAGAGCTCGGATGTTCTGAACTGCCACACAGGAAAAGCCCCGGGAAAATTTGAATTTGAATTCCTTTTCCTGTCTGGCCAGTTTGAATCTCATTTCCTGTCTGGACATCGTGGCGAGCTCAGCAGCACTGGCAACGATGCAGAGCTCTCCAGCACTGATGGCAGTGCAATCTCAGAATAGAAAGAGGGCCCCAGCATGGACTGATCGGGAAGTCTTGGATCTCATCGCTGTGTGGGGCGATGAGTCCGTGCTTTCCGAGCTGCGATCCAAAAGACGGAATGCAAAGATCTATGAGAAGATCTCTAAAGACATGGCAGAGAGAGGATACAGCCGGGATGTAACGCAGTGCCGCGTGAAAATCAAGGAGCTGAGGCAAGGCTACCAGAAGACCAAAGAGGCAAACAGACGCTCCGGATCCCATCCCCAGACATCCCGTTTCTACGAGGCACTGCATTCCATCCTCGGTGCGGCCGCCACCACTACCCCACCACTGACTGTGGACTCTGAGGATGGGATAGTGTCCACGGCCGGATCCTCGGACATGTTAGCGGACGGGGAAGATGAGGAAGGAGATGAGGAGGACGAGGCAGTCGACAGCGCTCACAACGCTGATTTCCCCGACAGCCAGGATCTCTTCATCACCCTTACAGAGATCCCCTACCAACCCTCCCCAGCCGTTACCCCGGACACAGAATCTGGTGAAGGATCATCCAGTAAGTGTTGTAAACATCTAAACATTTATTTGTAACAGAACATGATTATTAACAATGTAAAAAATGGGTTTCTCATGATTACTTTGAATAACTTAACGGTTCAGTCATGGGCAGTGCAAGTATTTCAAAAAAATCTAGCAATGTCCGGTTTTGCATGATTGTCCTGCCCAAGCCGCTCTACTGTGTAGTCCCTGCTACTGCAGCTACAGTAAGATGCGGTCTATATGTCCGGGGATGGAGCAGAAATCCTCCTGGGACATCTCAAGGAAGCCCTCCTGCAGGTAATTTGAAATCCGCTGCATTAGGTTCTTGGGGAGAGCGGCCTTATTGGGTCCTCCGTAGTAGGACACGTTGCCGCGCCACGAGACTAGCAAGTACTCCGGAATCATTGCTTGGCACAGCATGGCGGCATACGGCCCTGGTCTTTGAAGGCTTTCCCGGAGCATTCTCTGTCTGTCGCTCTCAGAGATCCTCATGAGGGTGATGTCGCTCATGATGACCTGCTTTGAATGAGGTAGGGGAATGTTAGTGTTGGGACTGCTTTACCGTTCCTTTACAGAACTGTAACCACTGGTTTGCAGCCACGCGGTGGAGGCGGGAGAGGGTCAGCCGAAAGGGATCGTTCCCGGGGACAGCCGCGAGGGTGTGGGACAGGAGCAGACTTCCTGCTTGCCGGATTGCTGGCAGCAGGGACCGACATTGATTTCAATGTGAAATGAGGCCATTGCTAATATTAAAGTTTTAAGCTGCCACGAATCTACGGCTTACCATGTCTGCGTGCAAGAGCAATTCCGTTGTCCTGACAGGGTTCTCAAAAGTGCTCTGCAAAACCCCAGACACTGAATGCGAAGGCCGAGAATTCGACCTTGTGCTGAGTGCGCATGTGATAGGTGCTGTGCATGGTCCTGTTCACAGAGAAAGACTATGTTCTTTGTTCACAACTACATTTATCTTTCTGAGGAATTCACTCCCTTTTTCCCATTCCCACAGCCCCATCTGCGACTGTCTCACAACCTAGCCTGTCATCACACTCCCAGAGGCTAGGGAGGATTAGGCATAAGAAGAAGAGGACACGGGAGGACATGTTCTCAGAGCTTATAGCCTGCTCCCGAGCCCAGGCAGCACAGCAGACCCAGTGGCGGGAGAACTTGTCCCAAATGCACCAAGCCAACATGGATCGGGAGGAGAGGTGGCGTCAGGAAGACCAGCAGGCGACTCAAACCCTGCTTGGACTACTGAGGGAGCAAACGGACACGCTCCGGCGCCTTGTGGATGTTCTGCAGGAACGGAGGCAGGAGGACAGAGCCCCGCTGCAGTCCATCTCTAACCGCCCTCCCCCGCCACCAAGTCCCATACTCCCTTCACCCAAAGTGCACAGAAGGAGAGGCGGCAGAGTCCCTGCTAACTCTCACTCCACCCCTGCAGAGAGCTCGAGCAGCAGAAGGCTCTCATTCCCCAAAGTTTGACAAGTTCTTTCCTTCCCGCCTGACACAAGCCCCCGTCCAAGTTTCACTTCCCAGTCCCATGTGTAGTTGATAATAAAAAATATGTTTCTGTTAACTACTGTTTCCATCATGTTCTTTTGGAGGAGGGGGGGGAAAGGGGGTTGGTAATTGGACAGGACAGTCACCTTTGGCAGGGTACATAGTAGGGGGCAGGCACAGCAGCAGGGCACATACATAGTGCAGTGATGCAGTGACTACTTACCCTGGTTAGTCTGGGAGGTTCTTTTCATGTTATGTGGTGGGGGGTGGGTTGCTCTGTGACTTTGTGTCAGGGGAGGGCAGTTAGAGATCTTAAGCGGCGGTCCTTAGGCAGGATCACAGAGCCACACAGCAGGGGATCTGTAACCGTCCCACCCCTGCCACAAACTCACATAGACCCCCCATACACACAGTCCGTATCAGGAGGGGTGACAGGCTCCGTTGAAAGAACCATCCCACCGCAGCGGAGCCTGTCAGTCCTTGAGTTTAGAAGCTGCATTCGCGCGACTACACTACACCCGCTCCGCACCACAGTCTGCGTCCCAGTTTTAAAAAATTCCCGCGAAAACAGTATTAAAGAAAACGGTGTGCTTTAACAAAGTAGAACTATTTTTATTTTGAAACGTGTGTTGGAAGTGGGGTGAAGGCTTCTCTGTACACAAAATTAGAAAGTCACAGGTTACCCTGCTCACTCAGGAACTTTGCTTTCAAAGCCTCCCGGATGCACAGCGCTTCCCGCTGGTCTCTTCTAATCGCCCGGCTGTCTGGCTGTGAGTAATCAGCAGCCAGGCTAATTTCCTCAACCTCCCACCCCGCCATAAAGGTCTCCCCCTTGCTCTCACAGAGATTGTGGAGCACACAGCAAGCTGCTATAACAATGGGGATATTGGTTTCGCTGAGATCACAGCGAGTCAGCAAGCTTCTCCATCTCCCCTTGAGACGTCCAAAAGCACACTCCACCACCATTCTGCACTTGCTCAGCCGGTAGTTGAAGAGTTCTTTTTCAGTGTCCAGGGCACCTGTATAGGGCTTCATGAGCCAGGGCATTAGCGGGTAGGCTGGGTCCCCGAGGATGACTATAGGCATCTCCACATCCCCAACAGTTATTTTGTGGTCCGGGAAGTAAATACCTTGCTGCAGCCGTCTAAACAGACCAGAGTTCCTGAAAACACGAGCGTCATGAACCTTGCCCGGCCATCCGACATTGATGTTGGTAAAACGTCCCCTGTGGTCCACCAGTGCTTGCAGCACCATGGAAAAGTAGCCCTTTCTGTTAATGTACTGGCTGGCCTGGTGGTCCGGTGCCAGGATAGGGATGTGAGTTCCATCTATGGCCCCACCGCAGTTTGGGAATCCCATCGCTGCGAAGCCATCTATGATCGCCTCCAAGTTTCCCAGGGTCACTACCTTTGGCAGCAGTACATCAACGATTGCCTTGGCTACTTGCATCACAACAACCCCCACGGTAGATTTGCCCACCCCAAACTGGCTCGCGACTGACCGGTAGCTGTCAGGCGTTGCAAGCTTCCAGAGGGCTATGGCCACTCGCTTCTGGACAGTCAGGGCTGGTCGCATCCGGGTGTCATTGCGCTTCAGGGCAGGGGACAGCAACTCACAAAGTTCAAGGAAAGTTCCCTTCCGCATGCGGAAGTTTCGCAGCCACTGTGATTCATCCCAGACCTGCAGCACTATGCGGTCCCACCACTCAGTGCTTGTTTCCCGTGCCCAGAATCGCCATTTCACAGCATCAACATGACCCATTGCCACCGTGATGTCCTCGGCGCTGGGTCCCCTGCTTTCTGAGAGGTCTGTGCTACTCTCAGACTTCAGGCCATCACCGCGTTGACGTAGCCTCCTCGCCTGACTTTTCTGCATCTGCCTCAGGGCAACCTGTATGATAAGCTGCGAGGCGTTGAGAGCGGCCACAACTGCAGCGATGGTTGCAGCGGGCTCCATGCTCACAGTGCTGTGGCGTCCGCGCTGTCAATGACTTGAAAAGTGCGCGAAATGATTTCCCGCCGGCGCTTTCAGGGAGGGAGGGAGGGCGGGAGTGATGGACGGATGACGACAGTTACCCAAAAGCACCCTGGCCCCTTTTTTTTTTACCCAGAAGGCATTTGCGGCTCCACCCAGAATTCCAATGGGCGGCGGGGACTCCGGGAACTGTGGGATAGCTGCCCTCAGTGCACCGCTTCCAATGTCGACGCTTTCCCCGTTAGTGTGGACTCACAAAGTCGAATTACTGTCCTTAGTGTGGACACACACGTTCGACTTTGCAATATCGATTCCAAATATTCGATTTAAGTAAAATCGAACTACTCTCGTAGTGTAGACAAGGCCTTAGAATAAGTAGCTAGCACATATTCTATCTGTTTGAGCTTGTATTTAGCTGGGACCGGGGCCAGCCCACAACATTTTGGCACCTGAGGCGGGGAGCTCAAATGACGCCCCCATGGCCCCTCGCTTGGGCCAAAACTTTGAAAGGTCTCAATTCTGCCTACTTCCTGTTCTATTCCTCTCATGGTACTGCTCTGCTACCAACCCCAATAAAGAACTAACTTAAAATGCCTTGTTCAAAACTTTTAAGTAACACTTAACTTTCAAACGCCTGAATAGCAAATGTAACTTTTCTTGTCTTCATAGTAAACACTGGCATTTTTATCTGTTTGAGTAATCAAAGTGGTGCTTTCCGTGCCTCTTGGTTGCAAAGATTTTAACTGCTTCCTGAAGGTCCACAGTCTGGGCCAGCTCATGCTCTATTGAGACGGTTGCAAGGCCGACCAGCCTCTCCTGTGTCATTGTGGAGCGTAGATGTATTTTTATTAACTTCAGCTTGGAGAAGCTGCGTTCTCCATTGGCAACTGTTACAGGAAGTGTTAGTAGTATGCACAGAGCCACAAAAGCATTTGGAAAGAGGGTGGTCATCTTATTTGTGCACATATATTCCAGAACAGCCTTTGGAGTTGATCCTGCTGAAACGTATCTTGAAAGGGCTTTCAGTTCATCACCTAAATCACTCGCATTAATATCATGCATATCATCATGTGTCACTGTCTCTAGTGCCCTGCATTGCTGATGTAGAACTTCTTCAGGTACAGTGAGGAGTTTTGGAATATCATACAACATTCCAAATATACTGCTGTGTTCCTTCAGCTGCATGAAACGTTCAATTAACTGTATTGCACAACCTAGCACCTGGTTAAAGAATTCAACTTTGAATTGTTGGTTGGGGTCTCTTATGGGATTATCCCGGGCCTCGTAATCAAAATGTCTTCTTCTTCGGTGACTCTTATATTCTTGAATGGGTGGGAAAATAGCTTCAGTGTGAAGTTCCTCTGCCAACTTCTGTGCACTCTTTAGAATGTTTTGAAATCCCTCTTCTGACCGGTAAGACTGTAGGTATGATTTTGCTTTGTCCAGTTGTTCCATTGCTCCAGATATATCAAGATCAACACCTTGAATTTTCTTGCTTACAACATTTATTTCAAACAGTATGTCATGCCACAACACTAAACCACACTGAAATTTGAAGTTATGTATGTTTCTGGTGATTCCATTTCCCTCTGCCACTGTTCTCCCACGAACAGTTCTGTCATGTCATAATTGCCATTATGGAGGATAATGCTATCATCTATCTTCCCAATTTGGTGTTTGATAGGCTTTATCACCTCCAGTCAACTTTCCCATTGTGTGGCACTCAGTGGTTTCAGTGTCAGAGAGGATGTTCCCAGATGTTGCTTCAAAACTTGCCATCGATGAGTTGATGCAGAGAAAAATACATAGATGCTTTGAATTACATTAAAAAAATTCAGCAGCCTCACTAGAAGCTGATGCTACAACACTGACCACCAAGTTCAATGAATGAGAACTGCATGGGACAAAAAAGCTTGAGGTTTTAACTCTCAGATCAGTGTCTGCACTCCTCTTTTCTTTCCTCTCATGTTGGCACAATTATTGTAGCCCTGACCTCTCATGTCAGCTAGCGCAATTCCCGTATCTTCCAGCTTTTTAAAAAGCACATTTGTCATACCAGCTCCTGTAGTATCAGTGTCAATAAATTCTAGAAAATGCTCTGACAGTCACCATTGCAGGGACATTTTCACTAGGTTCTGTTGTTACAAAATGCACCATTAAAGACATTTGTTCCGTATGGCTGATGTCAGGTGTGCAGTCCAGAATAACAGAGTAATATCTTGCTGACTTCAGATCTGCCACAATCTTCTGTTTGACTTTTGTTGCCAGTAACTGTGTTTTTGAATAGTTTTTCAAAGGTAGTGGTGAGTGTACATTTCTTGGGTGGTGACTCTTCTTAGATGCTCCTGGAGTACAGCATCAAACTCAGCCATCAGCTCCACAATTTTAAGGAACATATAGCTGATCTGATGTGGCACGCAGTGCTAGGTTTTGGGTAGCAAGCATTCTCACAATGGCAATGAGCCTTTTCAGAACATTTTGCCAGTAAAGAGACTCTGATGCAATCTTCTCTTGATGCTGATCATCTATGGTGGCCTTTAACCTTAATCTCATCTCAAGCTCTATGGAATGCTCTCTGGTGATTTGCTGCCTTCTCATGGTATGCCAGATTTCTAGCCAGATTTTTCCAGTCCTTCATTCCTGTAGAACCCAATGTGACTGGAACATTAGATGGAAGAGTTTGCAACAAAAACAGTACACAGCATTCTCGGTTTTTGAGTACATAAGCCATGGCCTCTCCACTTTGTCACCATTGGGGATTTCACACCAGTAATGTGTGGGATGGAAACTTCTATTTTCATTGTCTTTGGGGAACATGAAGTTTTTCACCTGCTGTGGCCCATGCAGTACAAGGAAGTCCCTCAGGCTACTGCTCAAGTGGGTCCACAGTCCTGGATTATCTAGATTTAAAGGAACTAAACTCAGCAGCAGCTGTTTCTTGCGCCTCCACCACACTCTTCTCTGATCTACACTTTTCTTCAGGAATGTGCATGGTTACATCCATTTGAGATGGAAATATGGATGCTGCAGTAGCTGCCAGGTCACCTGCACTCCTCACTGGGGCTGGAAGGCTCACCATGAACATTTGTGTCTGTATCTCAGGAGAGCTCCTTCCTGCTTAGCTAGAAAAGCTTCTTTTGCTTTCTTTCTTTTTCTGAATGCTGCCCCAGAGGGGCATTTTCTTCTTTCACTAGGACTTCTGTTCTGTGCCAGCTATAGTGGCTCTCAACACTCAATTGAAGGGGACAAATAAGCAGGCTGGTAGCAGGGCCTGAGTGAGGGAAGATATCAGCATCTTAAGGGCCTAACTGGCTCCTACTACTTCAGTTGACTCAAGTGGGTTCAGGGAAGCAGCAGGAAACAGGAAGGTCTCTGAGAAGCTGGTGTTAATCAATCCAGTCTCCTGCGGGTGCTAGAGAGGTACATAAGAGGCTCCTCTTCCTCTCTCCCTGAAGCTTTCTGTTATTCCCTCTCACCTTTTCTCCTGCCTGCCATGTCTCTTGTGCCCTCCTTCCTCCAGCACAGCACACCACCGTCTCTGTGCATCTAGAGACGAGAGAATACATATGCACTAACAGCAGACACAATTTTCAACACTCTGGGTCCTAGTGGCGCACCCCCACAGTCTGGAACCTGAGGCAGCTGCCTCAGTTCTCCTCATGGTAAGGCCAGCCCTCGCTGGGACACTCGGAGTACCTTTCCCAGACCTGAGGAAGAGCTCCAAGTAGCTCAAAAGCTTGTTTCTCTCACTAACAGAAATTGGTCCAATAGAAGATATTACCTTACCCAACTTCTCTCTCTAGTGAGTATAGACAGTTGTGGCCTTTCATGAAAATACAGTACATATTCAACTCATTTTTAGATGTGTAATAAAAACTTTCCTTCCCCAAATTTAGCACTAACAGGCAGTCATCTAGACCTGGGCTCATCCAGTCTGGGCCACCCCTCAATGAGCTGGGATATCAAATGGTTTTTCAGTGTGGTAGTGGTCTGTAACAAAATGGCCAATGTTGGTACAGTGAGTCCTGCACATTTCTTGGCAGCGGGGGGCAGGGGGCCTAGGACATCACCCCTTGCCCCTGCTTTTGGAGCACAGAGGGCCCTGCAAGTGGCCCAGGAAGATGATAGAAGAGAGCTAGGTCTGAGCCACAGCCCCTTTCAACCAGGGCCAGCGCAACCCATTAGGCGACCTAGGCGGTCACCTAGGGCACTGTAATTTGGGGGTTGGCAACCGTAGCAGTATTTCAGCGGCAGTACCTTCCACCGCCTCTGTGGGGGGCGGCATTTCGGGGCAGAACCTTCCACCGCCTAGGGCAGCAGAAAAGCTGGCAGCGCTCCTGCTCTCAACCCCTGCAGGTTTCCTACCCTCTTCCCCCTTGGGTAGGATTACCCTCTGTCCTTGACACTGGGAGAGGGTCTTCCTTCCTCCAGTTCTCTGGTCTTTCAATTCAATTCAATTCAATTCTCATCTCTCCTTCCACACTCTACCCTGTCTGCATGAAGCAGGGGGTTTTCATTAGGTTCCTGACAGGGCCTTAATTGGCTACAGGTGCTCCAATTCACCTGTAGTAACCATCCCTAGTCTACAGGGAACCATGCCTTAATTAGCCTAGGGTTTATATATTTCCCCTCTTGGACTACTCCTGGGCCTTACTGCATCACATATTCCCCAACTGCTGCAGGGCTGGCTTACCTGCCTTCTTGGGCAGGTGTGGAGTTGCTGTGAGCAGGATGCCAGCTTGGTGCTGCTAAGATGGATCCAGCTTCCCTCTGGGCCAGACCCCCTTCTTGCTGGCCGGTTGTACTCCTCCTCCACCACTTGCTGCTGTTGGTGCCCCTTGGGGGGCCCTGCTGGCCTGCTCCTCGGAGGGGGAGTGAGAGACCTCACTCTGCTGCTGTAACTACCACCTGTGGAGTCCCTCCTGCCTGCTGGTTCTGCTGTTACAACTACCTGGAAGCCTGCTGCTGCCTCCAGGAGGAAGAGGCAGACTTTTGTTGTTGCTAGAAACAGGGCTGGCTCCCAGCACCAGATGAGAAAGCACGTGCCTGGGGCAGCACATTGTAAGGGGCGGCATTCCGGCCAATCTTGGGGCGACACATTCCCGCCGCCCTGCCGTGGTTCTTTTTTTTTTTTTTTTTTTTTTTTT
>NC_048307.1:33868785-33897322 GCF_013100865.1 Trachemys scripta elegans
GGGACGGGGGGGGGGCAATCAACCCCCCCAACTTACATCAGTTGGGAAATGCTGGCACAGACCCTGGAAAAATCATGGAGCAGGTCCTCAAGGAATCAATTTTGAAGCATTTAAAGGAGAGGAAAGTGATCAGAAACAGTTAGCATGGATTCACCAAGGGCAAGTCATGCCTGACTAACCTAACTGCCTTCTATGATGAGTTAACTGGCTCTGTGGATGAGGGGAAAGCAGTGGACATGCTATTCCTTGACTTTAGCTTTTGATACGGTCTCCCACAGTATTCTTGTCAGCAAGTTAAAGAAGTATGGGCTGAATGAATGGACTATAAGGTGAATAGAAAACTGGCTAGATCATCGGGCTCAACAGGTAGTGATCAATGGCTCCATGTCTAGTTGGCAGCCGGTATCAAGCGGAGTGCCTCAAGGGTCGGTCCTGGGGCTGGTTTTGTTCAATATCTTCATTAATGATCTGGAGGAGGGCGTGGATTGCACTCTTAGCAAGTTTGCAGATGACACTAAACTGGGAGGAGTGGTAGATATGCTGGAGGATAGGGATAGCATCCCGAGGGACCTAGACCAATTAGAGGATTGGGCCAAAAGAAATCTGATGAGGTTCAACAAGGACAAGAGCAGAGTTCTGCACTTAGGACAGAAGAATCCCATGCACTCCTACAGACTAGGGACCGAGTGGCTACGCAGTAGTTCTGCAGAAAAGGACCTAAGGGTTACAGTGGATGAGAAGCTGGATATGAGTCAACAGTTTGCCCTTGTTGCCAAGAAGGCTAACAGCATTTTGGGCTGTATAAGTAGGCGCATTGCCAGCAGATCGAGGGTCATGATCATTTCCCTCTATTCGGCATTGGTGAGGCCTCAGCTGGAGTACTGGGCCCAGTTTTGGGCCCCACACTAAGGGCTGGTCCACACTTAGTCCGGACTTCGGACTAAGGTACGCAATTTCAGCTACGTTAATAACGTAGCTGAATTCGAAGTACCTTACTCCGGACTTACCGCGGTCCAGACGCGGCCGGAAGTCTCCCCCCGTCGACGCCGCGTACTCCTCTCGGCGAGCTGGAGTACCGGCGTCGATTGTGAGCACTTCCGGGATCGATCCGGGATCAATTTATCGCGTCTTAACCAGACGCGATAAATCGATCCCAGAACATCGATGGCGTGCCTCCGGACCAGCCGGTAAGTGAAGACTAGGCCTATAAGAAGAATGTGGAAAAATTGGAAAGAGTCCAGCAGAGGGCAACAAAAATAATTAGGGGGCTGGAGCACATGACTTATGAGGAGAGGCTGAGGGAACTGGGATTATTTAGTCTGCAGAAGAGAAGAATGAGGGGGGATTTGATAGCTGCTTTCAACTACCTGAACGGGGATTCCAAAGAGGATGGATCTAGACTGTTCTCAGTGGTACCAGATGACAGAACAAGGTCTCGAGTTGCAGTGGGGGAGGTTTAGGTTGGATATTAGGAAAAACTTTTTCACTAGGAGAGCGGTGAAGCACTGGAATGGGTTACCTAGAGAAGTGGTGGAATCTCCTTCCTTAGAGGTTTTTAAGATCAGGCTTGACAAAGCCCTGACTAGGATGATTTAGTTGGTGTTGGTCCTGCTTTGAGCAGGGGGTTGGACTAGATGACCTTCTGAGATCCCATCCAACCCTGATATTCTATGATTCTAGGGCCTCATGTTCCCACCTGCGCTCTGGGCCAGGCTCCCTGGTCAGCCTACATCTGCGAGGATGCCCCAAGGTCACCCTTGCTGCAGGCCACGGCAGTTGCACAGGCGAGGCGCATCACGTGGCTGGCTGCGGCCCTCGGCTCAAAGAAGGGAAGCAGGAGGCACTGTGGTAGCATTTCAGAATTCAAAGCTCTCCATTTCAGAGTGGTCAATTTGTCCCTGAACAAAGGTACACTTTCCGCAGACACTTTTCACAAACACGTTTTATTCAAAACCCAGTCAAGACAGAAAGTCTCCGGCTAGGCCTAGCAGCCGTCAGCTCTCCAGGGACAGACGTCCTTGTCTGATCCCAATAAGGGGCCAGTATGGCTCAGGGCGTGCGAGCTGGATTGCACAGCAGAACTGCCCAGGCCGGCCCGTTCCCACTGCAGTGACCCTGCCCAGGCCAAGCCAGTCCACCCTTTCAGCACAGGCCTGGTCAAAGGGACCCTTCACTGCCATGTCAACTCTACTGCACTTCAGACACAGGGTCTCATTTTAGCAGTGGAGTCTCTTTAATCCGGCCTCAATGCTCCCCACATTCGAGACTCACTCCTTGGTTCAGGCCAGAACAGTCTAATGCCCCCCCCCACACACACCCTGCTCTGCTGCGACTGGAGCCTCAGGCGCGTGGAGAGGAGAGCGGGGTTAGCACCTCTGCATGGACCCAGAGGGAAGGCCATTAACACCCTGCCGCATCGGACTCCATAAAGAACAGGTGTGTGGAGCATGCGGAACGGCTGGAAAAGTGATTTCAAGGAAACGGCTCTTCTGAAGCCGAGAATTGCTTCACAGGGCTGGCGCAGGGATGGAGGGACAGCTCAGCCAGCAGCTCCCGACTGTCCTGCCACTTGCTCAGCACCCCGGCAAGAGGGGAAGCAAGAGAATAAGGGGCTTTGATCCAGCTTAAGCATGTAGCGATGCACCCACCCCTCCAGGAGCATAGGAGGGCCAGCCCCTGGCTCAGCGAGGATCCCATGAGCACTGCAATGGGAGCAGGTCAGGAAGGAAGAGGGAGGGGAAAGGGATGGGGTCAGCCAATCTCTCCCACCATGAGCACCACTCTTACTAAAGAGCAAACTGCCTTTGTGAGAGTGGGGTCAGAGATCCAGGGCTGGGGGAGAAGAAGCGCCCGCCAGCCTTGGGGAAGCAGGATTATCCCATGGGCACAGTCCTTCACATGCAGGCTGGCCATCATTTAAGACCACAGCAGCCTGGCCTTTACTGAGGCATTGCAATGAGCTGGGTAGAGGACACGTCCATCTGCTCCCACCTTAGCCAGGGGAGAGGTAGTCAGCTGCCAAAAGCCAGGCGGAGCCAGCCCCAGTCCCATCCCGCCTGGGGCTGCCGGCTGTGCTGGATCATTCCCCAGCGCCATCTCCTTGGCATCCATCTCAAGCAGCACCTGGCTGGGGCACAGGAGTAGGTGAGATGCTGCCTCTGCTCTAGAGGAGGGCTGGCAGGAACTGTGCCCTGCCTCCATGCCTGGTAGGGGAGAGGGAGCTGCTCCTGGGAGCCCCAGCTGTCTAATGAAATGCTCTAGATTGCAGGGGCCCTGTCTCCACCCAGCCACGCTGCTGGAAGCATGCAGCTCAGTGCCAGCAGCTCAAAGGACCTCATCCCCCTCCCTGAACTGGCCACATCAATCTACACCCCCCCAGCTGGGGATCTGTCCCCTCCCCCAACTCACCCCCCAGAAACGGCCAACTGAATTTACTGCTGAGATTAACACTCAACTTCTTCCTGTCCCGATGGTACATCCTCCTGCACCCCACTATCCCCTGCACACAGAGAACCCCTCCCCAGGAGTTTGGGGGGCCAGAGGTGGGCACCTCCTGACTACAGGGATGGACTGTGTCACCTCCTGGCCCTGCAGACCCCACCGAGACGTGCCCAGAGCAGACATACCAGGCTCCCATGGGAGGGATTTACGGAGGTCCCCTGGCACCGGGCAGAAACAAGGGGCTGCTGTCCCGCTCCCACAATGGCAAAGAGTACGTGGTGGAGCAGACAAACCAGCTCTCCTGGGCCTGGCAAGGAAGGGTGACTGCTGCTGGGGTGGCCGAGACACCAGGCAGTATAGATGTCACAAGCGAGAGGCGAGTGTGCAGGAGTGTGTGTAACTGGAGTGTGCTGGCGTGTGACTGGAGTGTGCCATAGCACCCCCATGTGGTGGGCTCCTGCTGGATTCTCTACAGCCAGGTCCTGGTGGGCAGGAGACTGCATGGCAAACCTCTCGGCATCCCAGCCACCGGTATGAGCACCCAGGGCAAGACAAGGCAATTATCAAGTAGGTTCCCCAGGCCCTCGCGCCCCCAGGGGCAGGACAAGAGCTCCCCAGGCCCTGGAAGGAGCAAATGCAGATGGTGGCTGCTGTGCCTGATAGTCAGGGGGCCAGTAGCCGAAGAGGAGGTGGTGGGCTCCGTTCTATGTGCGCGTGCGGCCCTGAGCACCCAGGATGCTCCCCGCTCAGGGTGGGCAGGTTCTTGTACATACTAATAAAGGCCCAGAAATCCAGGGGGGAGAATCTTGGACCCCCCCCAGTGTCACCCCAGCCAGGAGCCTTGGCAAGCTTGTCCCCTTCTTCTCTAGTGCCTGGGCTGGCTAATTTGGAGCAGCCCCAGAGGTGGAGTTTCTGCCCCTTTTGGCAGACTGACCCACAGCCTGGAGGGCTCTTCCCTGGCAGGAAGTTTTGCTGGAGTTTTCCTTCTGTTAATCTCAGCCCACTACTCCCTGAACCAGCCCTCGCTGGTGCTGACAGCCTCCATGCACCTGGAGCCAGCTGCGCCCCCCCAAGCTATCCAGAGCCGCACTCCAGGGCTGAGAGCAGAGTCCCAGAGCCCCGTAATACACAGGGGGAGCCCGGAGATGCTCCAGCCCAACGCAAACCATGTCTGGCACACAGAGAGCCTGCTGAGTGGAGACAGCCTTGGCTAACACAGGCCTCCAGCCCCCAGCCATGCTGCTCCAGGGTGCTGGGCTGCAGCAGGCTAAAGAGACGTGGAGGCCCTGGGGAGGGGCAGGAAGAGATGGTCCTGTGAATGGGGTGTAGATGCTACATGTCAGTTGCAGCTGTTGGCTGCTGAATAGGTGATGGGTCAGCAAACTGGTAACAGCTGGCGGAAGCGAGACAGCGACTGCTGCTGCCTAGGAGTGCAGGGAACAAAGGAAAGTCACCAGCCCCCCAACGCAGCCTCCGCTCCCATGGCCAAAGCAATAGTTGGCGGGGAGAATATTGACTTTCCACCTGACAACAGGCAAGGGAGGATGGCTGGAACTGCTCGGCAGCACAGAGGTTGTTGGGAGTGGGCCCCGGCCCTTGCCAGCAGGAGAGTTAGAGGCCAGGCAGCCGTAGCTAGGACGCAGCCTGAAAGCTACACGGCTCTCGCCTCCCGGGCCTGGGCTGCTGCGGGTTCTATTTACCCGCCCTGGGAGCCGAGGGCGGCAGCCGGCTCGCTGGGAAAGAGGCAAACGTCAAATCAGCGCCGAAGTTTACAAAAAAGAGAAGAATCCCACACGTCCTCGCCAACTTCCTATCCCATCAGCTGGCTCCCCGCCCCCGCCCCATTGGAGCTGCTTTCTCCGCGGGTCACAGGGAAACTTCAAAGCGGGGAGATCAGCACAGTCATGCCAAAAATCCCTCCCCCTCACTCATTTCCCCTGCCTGCTCCTGCTCTGCCAGGGCTGAGGGAGGAGCATGCAGCCTGCTCCAGTGAGTGCAGCATGGAGCTGTGAGTGAAGCCCATGGACCCAACTCACTGCAAGAGTCGGCCATGCCCTTGACCCCTCTGGGCATCAGGTTTTCCCTCTTCCATGGAATGGCTGCTATAGCTACAGCAGGCAGCAGCAAAGAGTGTTGCAAATTTAACACCATTAATCTGGGCTTGAATAGGGACTGGGAGTGGCTGGCTCATTACAGAAGCAGCTTTTCCTCTCCTGGAATTGACACCTCCTCATCTATTATTGGGAGTGGACTACATCCACCCTGATTGAATTGGCCTTGTCAACACTGCTTCTCCACTTGCGAAGTAACTCCCTGCTCGCCATGTGTCAGTATATAATGCCTGCATCTGTAACTTTCACTCTATGCATCTGAAGAAGTGAGGTTTTTACCCACGAAAGCTTATACCCAAATAAATCTGTTAGTCTTTAAGGTGCCACCAGTCTCCTTGTTGTTTTTACAGCTACAGCAATCACCTGAACCCACTAGCTGCAGCCGAACACACTGGTGAGCCAAACCTGCGCTGGGCATCGGGAGTAGAATGAGCTGAGCACAAGCTCTCTCTAGGCCCTTGCAGCTTTGCACATGCACGTGTGTAGCTGTGTAGCTGGCAGTGCAGAAAGCGTGCATACACACCCCAAGGCGGGGAGGGTGGTGGTGGATAAAAGATTGCTTTGTCCAGAATCCACCAAGCTAGAGAGAAACCTGCCAGGCCCAAGGTCAGAATAACGAGGCAGGAGGAAATGTACCGAGACTCCCCTAGGAACCGTGCCCCATACAACGCTGAGCACAACAAGGGAGACAATACAGCATGCGGGCTGTACCCCCCACCCCTCGCCAGCTGTGACAGACAAGTGATGGGGCTCAGTCCGGGGCGGCTGGGTGAAACTCTCCGGCCTGTGCTGTGCACAAGATCCAGCTACATGATCTAATGGCCCCTTCTGGCCTGAAACACTAGAGTTCGGCCCCTTCTCTCTGTCGCTACAGGTCAGGAGGAAGAAAAGGAGCCAATGCCAGGGCACCCCTAGCTGCGGCAGATCAGCAGGAAGAGCAGGAGGTGTGCCCAGCAGGGCTGGACACTGGGGTCAGCCAGGCTGGGCTGCAAAGAGGGACTGAGTAGGGCTGGAGTTTGAGGAATTACAAATGGCCCAGATCTGTAGCCCAGCAAGTCCCACCTCCTGGCTCCAAAGAGTGACCACCAATGATGGCTTGCCCAAAGGCAATGAGCTGCCTACGCAGACACTGCTGTGCTCTCAGTCCCTACAATCGGTGGCTGGGTTACCCGTCTCCACCTGTGTAACTAACGCGTTATTAGCACGGGTAGGCACAGGATCCTGCACGTACATTCTGCCTGGGCAGCTCTGGTTGGACAAGCAACTGTAAAAAATGGCACCTTCTTATTTCTTCTGCTTAGCAGGTGTAGCGCTAGCCACACCACCTTGGCAGAGCCCTCTGACGAGCATCAGATCTGGGCAGAGAGCAGAGGGGAGACAGCATCTGTCTTTTCCCACAGGGGTGAAGGCTGGCCGCACACGGACGCTGGCCCATTCAGGAGTAGCGTGGCAAAGCAAAACCAGCCACAAGCATAGTCAGAAACCATCTCTCGACGCCAGCTGCAGACCATTCTTCACACCACGTCAACGTCACAGAGAAATCTGGGCAGGGCGAGTTGGCCCACACCAGGCGCCTCACTGAGAAGCATGTTCTTGGGTGGTTGAAGAGGCCTGCATACTGTGGTAGGCTCGGGTTGGTCCTTCTCAGCCATTCCAGCTGCAGCATCCTTATGCTGGCCGTGTGGAGGAGCCATGCTACTTAGCACGGGAGCCACGCTGCTGGCATGGGTCGAATGGTCCCAGTGACGATGCACATGGTTGAATATTAGTTTCATGTCCCCCAGCTTCCCGTAAGACGAATGGAGCCCGATGGAACACAGTATTCTGCTGCACAGTATCTTCTTACTTCACAGACCTGTCCCCGCTGCTTCCTGCCAGCAAATGGCCAGCAGCCCTTGCACCCTGGAGACTTAAATGGCTATTCAGCCTAGACCAGCCTTAGATAAAGGCACGTGGGTGGCTGTCGTGGGAAGAGATTGCTAGCTTCTCTGTGCAGGGCTGCACGGGCCAGACAGGCCTCAATTGTTCTTCAGAGACTCCATCTCCATCCATCTCTAACTGTTACAACTGTGTCATGGAGTTCCCGGGCGATGCTTTGGAACTGCTCCCCACAAAGCCAGTCAGGACTTTGGGGAGCCTCCTCTCCCTTGGAGCAGACAGTCTTCAGGGCAAGCAGCTCACCTGGCTTCACCTTCCTGGGTCTGACCTTGGAGCATTCAGCATATGCCCCTCCGTGCGCTTCCCACAGCGAGTCTGCCCAGGCTGGGTCCTGGGGAAGCCAGAGGGTCCTGCACACACCCCCACTTCACAGTCAGACATGACTCTTAGCCAGCCAGTAAAACAGAGGTTTATTAGATGACAGGAACACGGGCTAAAACAGAGCTTGTAGGTACAGAGAACACACTTCCTCAGCCGGGTCCATTCTGGGGCCCAGTGAGCCAGACAACCCCGTCTGCACTCACTCCCCGTCCCCAGCCAGCTCCCAGCTGAAACCCGCTCCTCTCTGGCCTTTGTCTCTTTCCCGGGCCAGGAGGTCACTTGATCTCTTCGTTCACCTTTAGCTATTCCCTTGCAGGGGGAAGGACCCCAGCCATTTGTTGCCAGGATATAAAGTGTCGGCCATTTATGCACACTGGAGACTTAAGAAATGCATAGGGGAAACTGAGGCACCCACACAGTATTCAGAGGAAATATTAAGAACAATCCCATTTCGTCACAGGCTGCAAAGAAAATTTCTCAAAGTGTAAACTGAATGTGACTCAATGTGCCCAAGTTTGCAGAGAGCCTGAAACAATAGCTCTGAGGCATGAGCCATCCCATTGGTTTCAACAGGATGCCAATGGTGACAGCAGTGTTGACACAGACTATTTCACTGTTTAGAGCATGTAAGGAAGGAGAGGAAATACACTGTGAAGAGCTACATAGCCTCCTGCCAGTGCTCCTTTTGGGTAGGCCAGACCGCTGCAGCAGGGCGTGACTGAGCTGAAGGAAACGCTGCTGTTCAGACTTGGGGAGATGCTGCTTTAGGTGGTCAGGCCTCAGCCCTGGTGGGAAGCATGGTACAAACTTCCCCGTTCGATAAGCCGGGAATCTGGTGTGAGCAGGCCTCACCACCCCCATTTGCCCTGGAGCAAGGCTGTGAAGGCAGGACAAGCCGGCCAGGGTCGAAGGAAGGAAAACTTCAACCAAGAACTCCTGCATGGGCCTGCAGGGAGGTGAAGAGCGGGGTGGGGGGGATCCTGATCTCCAAAGACCCTCTGCCCAGCCTAGGGAAAGCCCAGCTACCATCTAAAGAAAACGAGGGCATGGATTTAACACTAGTCGGGGCCAGTCCAACAGGGGACAGAGCCAGAGCAGACACTGGGCCAGAGATCATAAGGGGCCAGCCATGCTAGGAATACTTATGAGAGAGATGGAGAGAGCAGCACAGCATGAGCCATTCCCACTGCACCCGCCCAGCCAGGGCACAGAACGGCCGGCACAGCTGGAGTCTGACCCAGTGCTCAACCCTCAGTTCCAGCCTGAGCTTTTTTCCAGACCCTGCCTCAGCATGCAGCAGGCCCAGAAGAGGGAGGGAGCTGCCAGGTCTCTCTGGAGCAGAAGGCTGGCATGCTGCTGCCCTGCTGGGATGTTTGCTCATTGTCCTCCCTACCAGGCAGCCGGCCTCCCTTCTCACTCTTCCAGCTTCCCTCAGGGCTCCCAATGGATGGTGCGCATGCACTGCAAGGAACCTGTGCAAGGCGTCTCCACAAATGGGATGCTTCCTCCCATCCCCGAGTCCCTGGGGCAGGGGAGGGCACAGACAACACAGAAGCCCACTGGGCACATGGGCGGACGAGGGTCAGGACTGCCAAATGTGGACAACAAAGCCCTCTACATGAACGCTGCACAGCACGGGCAGCACAGCAAGCTACATGCTGCAATCCCTCCTCTTCTGCCCTCATGCCTGCCCATTGCTCATGAATGGGGCCCTGCCTGCCCCAGAGGGACCGCCTCCAGCAGGGAGGGCAGCCTGGACCACCCTGGCAGCCCTTGGCTTCTCCTGAGACTGCCAGCTGGTGAGAGCTTCGCCCCGAGGCCAGGGACTCATCTCCCATGGTCTCATGTCAACAGGTGCACTGGCAGGGGTTCCAAGCTGCGGCGTGGAGGCAGAAGGTTGCACATCCCCATGAGCAGGCCCCTTGGGACAGCCACAGTTATCTCGACACAAGAGCAGAGCAATCTGGGTGCAACCTGGCAAAGCGCTGCCCCCATTCTAGCTCTGAGTGGGGACAATGATCCCTGACAACCCCAGAAGTGGATTTGCCATAGACACCATCCCCAGAGCCGCCTCACCCCAGATGGTCACAGGTCTGGCCTTTGGCCAGCATCAGACAGCATCCCGGGACGTTTCAGCACTCAGGGGGTTGCAGTCCCCCAGCTCCACTGGGACAGATTCCAACAGAGCAAGAAGTGGAGAGCACATCCTGCCATGACTCTGCTGGCTGGTGCTTGCTCAGAAAGACTCTTGCCTTCTCCACCATCCCAGATCTCCCCTGGTGACCCCTGCCTACAAACCAGAAGTGGCTCATGTCCCTGTCGAGGGTGGAACAGGCTGGCACATGGGGGAAGCTGCTGCTCTCCAAGCCAGCACTCCATTCAGAGGAAAAAGCAGAAGGGCCCTGCCTGGTCCCAGTGGCGGACGGCTCCCGCCATACTGTACCCAAACCAAACAGCACTGTGTCCTCTTGGCTCCTCCTCCGCTTTCACATCTTTGCAATACCAAGCAGCATTCTTGTGAAGGGCGGACAAGGGGGAGAAGAGCAGAGGAAATATAAACAGTCTTGTACAGTTACACTGGGGAACAGAAGCTTGAGAGCCTGTAGTATGTGTTACTATAAATAGACAGTCCATAGCTAGCCAACTTTTTCAGAGCTTCCCACGGCCTCCTTGGGAATGTGGGATACAGGGGACTACTCTCCAAGCATGAAGGAAGTTTGGCTACTGAGGGTGGGAGTCAGGTACCCCCTGGGTGACCTCCACATGGGATATTACGTCGGCTGGGAGGTGGGAGGAGAGAAAATTAAACCTCTGTGCGCTGCTGAGTCTTTTCTCACCAGCCCCCCTTCCCGAAGCAATCCCCAGCCAGCTGAGATCTGACATCACGACAAGCACAGGACACTCCCCGAGATCAGACGTGACAGAAGACGTTGCAGAGCCGGATGGGCTCTCGTGCAGTGGGGATTCCTGGGCGGATTCAGAGGGTCGTGGAAGGATCTCCTAAGCAGAGGGATGAATTCCCACGATCCGAGGTGTTATTTCTTTGGCTCTCAAGTTGTTTCACCACATGGGTTGTGGGGGCAGCGGCCACGCTGATGGGCCACGGCAGACTTGGCTCACCGCTCCAAGACAGGCATTTGCAGTGGTCTGCCGCTTAGCAGCATGAGCAAAGGAGTGGCTGCAGCATCCATTTGATGCTGCAGAAGAGGAGCAAAGCCCAAATGAGATGTCAAAAACGGGATGTTTGAGAGCACAGACCGGGGAAAAGAAGCCTTACAAGGAACGAATGACGCCAGTTAGGGGTGCACCTTGTCGGCAGCCAGGACTCCTGGGTTGTTTCCAACCTGGTTAGCAAAGAGCATCATCTCACACCGTTACCCAAATCGGAAGCAACCCTGACTGCAGCAATAAGACATTTCTCCAACGCCTTCCCTCTCACAACATCCCAAAGCATTTTGTGCACTATTCAGGAACTTCGTCACCCACCGGTGAAACGCGGCTGCATCTGGGGCGGAACGCGGTTGCTGCCGAACACAGGAAGAGAAGAATACGGTTACCCACTCGGAAATGGAGAGGCAATTTAAGTGGGCAGAGGGTAATTTTCTCCTGTGAAGTTCGCTAGGCACAAGTCAGGGTGCTAGCTTCTCTGCAATGCTCATCTGCGGGCAGGACCTCATGTTGGCATTCACGGGGAAGAGGACACCTCCTGCAGCACGCTGGCGGACGGTTCAGTACCCACCTGGGGGAAGGGCACCACCTACTGGCTCACCAGCGGCATTTCCCAGGCTCTCTCTGGGAGATCTCCCACCCCCGTTGTGAACCGTTCAAGCCCGTGCCCCAGGGAGCAATGCTGGATCTCCTCACGGCATTCTCTGGTGTACTGGAGCTTCTCCCACTGCCCTTGGGGGAGCTATCCCTGCCCCCGACAGATTGGCCCATCAGGAATGGGGTTCCACCCACCTCCCTCATACTGCGGCTCAGCTGGTATCCATTTCAGAGAAACCACCCGATTCTGGTCTCCCTTCCGATCGATCTGCAAGCAGAAGGATCACAGCTGTGTACGGCCTAACCGTGACAGTCACACGTACAAAGACCCAGCTCCTCCAGGCCCTAGAGAGAGAGAGAGAGAGAGAGAGAGAGACCCCGCCCCGGCCCACCCCCCAGCCATCAGAGCAAGGCAGCCAGCACAGGACCTGGCGCTCAGTACCCCAGTCAATGCTGCATAGTCCAGCAAATCCCCCTCAACCTGCTTCACAGCAGCACTTCCTGCACCTAGCAGCTCCAGCTCTAATAGCAGTTGAGAGAGCAGACGCCTGCCCCAGGCAGGCCTCCAATCCCAAACCCAGGGGGCACTGTGCATGTGGGCAGGCTGCTGGAGTCGCTGTGAGGGGAGCAGCAGAGCCAGCAAGGGGCTGCTGGAGTCACCGTTCACATAATTGCTGCCTGGGCATCAACGGGAGTGAGTGGAGAACCCAGACGGGAGGCCAGCCCCCGTCAGCCCAGCTGCGTTTGCCAGGAGGCTCGGTTCCGTTTACTGACAATCCTTTAGAAACAGCAGCTCGGTGCTGTGCACAGCAGGCCCTCTACCCTAGTGATCCACTCCCTGGCATCTGCCTGCTTCCCAGAGGCAGAGAGCTGCCAAAGCCCTGAACTCCGGAGGGAGCAGCCCCCGTGCTGAGAGCTGCTCCCTGAACTCCTCAGGCTCTCCTGCAACCGGGAACGGAGACACTTGCCTGCCTTTGAAATACGTTTGGGACACATGCTAGGCAGTGCATACTAGTACTAGAGACTCACCCTCACCCCCCAGGGCCTGGGTAGGGCTCCCACTCACTATGTACAGACAGACCTGCCAATGGCTCCCAGCCTAGCCAGGGGAGTCTGCAGACAGCACAATTCTAGATACACATGGCCTCGTTCCTGTAGGTTCTGCACACCCACCGACTCCACTAAGTCTGTGGGAAAGAAGAACCTAGAGAGGCAGGATGGCCCAGTGGTTTGGGTGATGGCCGGAGAGTTGGGTTCAAGTCCTTGCTCTCCCACATACTTCCTGTTGACCTTTGACACATCACAGCCTCCCTGTGGCACATTTCCCCATCTGTGTGATGGGGATAAGAGCCCTGCCCTGCCACAGATTGCTGGGTGCTCAGATATGGTGACAGGGGCCAGATAAGAGCCAGAGATAGAGCTACAGGTGCTCAGCCCCTCGGTGACCAGCGTCAGCATGGGAACGAGGCAAGCCCTGAAGATTGGTACCACACTAGCCCCTTTTGCCTCCCAGCCTCGTCACAGTCAGGGGATGGGGTGGGCTAGGCTAGGCTAGAGAGTGGTGGGGTGACAGTCTGTCCCTTGTCCCAAGCGCCACCACAAGGAATGATGGAAGCTTAGCTAGATGAACTCTGAACTGCTGGAGACCCCAGAGCGAAGACAAACCGGCCAACTAGCCACGCAGGGATTGACAAACTCCCTCCAGGCCACTCGGTGCAGTTGGGAGTCCCTATGCCATGTGCCCAGCCATCTGAGAATGGCTGAGGGTGTTGAAGATGGGTAGAACACCCCCCTTATCCCTACCAGCTCCCATCCCACTGGCGCAGCCAGGCACTCAGGGAGCAAGGAGCATGTGCTGCCCAGACTCTGCAGTGTGGAGTCACATCAGTGCTGCTGCAGGATGGTCCTCAGCAGCCACCAAGGAGACCAGACTTGCCCCCACAGGGTGCATTAATTGCCTCCATACCGCTCAACAGGGCGTTTACCGCTGAGTCTCACCCTTCAAGCCACTACAGCGCCTGGAAGGCTTCAGCCATCCCTCCCACCTCCTCCACCCCCCGTAGCCACCATGGTGTCCCAGCAGCAAGCACAGCGAGCGTCCTGGGCCTGCCTTTCCAGCCCCACCTGCAGCAGGAGGCTCCAAGGTCCCCAGCCCACTCTTGCTCTCAGCCACCTGCACTTCATTTCCCAATTGCTGCCTTCTCCTGAGCTGGGCTCACCAGCTATCCTGGGCCCTGCTGCTTCCTGGGGGGCTGCATAGAGCTCTAGTGCGGGGAGCAAATGGGAGAGCTGGCTGGAGGCAGCACAATTCAGTAGCTCTGTAACCAGGCATGGTGGAAGGAGTGGCTGGGGTGTGAGACAGCAGGGGTCTTTGCTCCCTGTGATGGGGTGCACTCACCACTAATGGCACCTCCTGTTGGCCATCCTGGAGATTAGCTCCAGCCAGGCGCTGTGCCCTCCCTGGCAGTGTCTCTCCCATTGGCCTCTTGCCAGCTCCATCTTCATGACTGGGCCCTCTGGCAAAGCCAGGTCACCACGTGTTTCGCCTTTTGGGCTGGGGAGTGAGGATGGTAAAAGTCCCTCCATACACGATGGCAGCCTTCTCTTTACTGCTCTGACCATGGGGCTCCTCCAGTGGTTGATAGGGGGACCTGGGCCCACCCTCTACTCCATGTCCCAGCTCAGGAGCCCTCCGGTCACCAGCTCAGGGCTGGACTGTCCTACCTTGCTGCTATTCCCTGGAGCCGTCTCCTACCTTCCTGGTTTCCCCCCTCTCTTGGTTCACCAACCTCCCAACTCTCTTCTCCCAGGCCGTGACCATGACCTTCCCTCTGTAGTCCTTAGCACACCTCTGCCCTCTCAGAGAGTGACAGGAGTCTGCCTTCCTGCAGCCCCTTCTGTTCCCAGCATCCTGGCTTATACAGGCTCCACCCGTCCCTGCCCCGCTGAGCCCTGTGTCTAAATCCCTACTTGTCTCCTCCTCCTCCAGGCGCAGCCAGGGCAGTTAGCTGGTTCCCTCAGTCATCTTCACCCCCCACCCCTGGTACACCCACATTACCGCAGCAGAGAGCCCGGTACAAACGTTACACGGAGAGACGATCCAGCCGGTTCCGGGGACACACCAAGAGCTTAGAAAGGGCATTTCCAGGTCTGGCCTGTGTTCTCGACTTCCTTGTCTGCCTTGGTGCAGCACCCCCTCCCTCCGCCCCCAAGCAGAGAGGGAAGGTTACCATCTCCTACCCTCCTGTGTCTCCACCATTCCTGTTCCCAAGCTTCTGCCAATGGCTCCTAGGGCATCTTACACCTGGGCACAAGGGCAAGGAAAGGGCTTGAGCTCCAGCACCTGCCACCTGCCCATGCCTCAATTTATCTCTGTACCAGGCCCCCAGGACCAACGATTCACCTCCAGGTCACGACAGAGGGAAGCGGAGCTGGCTTGGAGGCTCACTCTCACCTGGTAGCCCCCAGCCCTGACCCCTGCCTCCCTGGCCAGGCTCTAGAGCCAGCACACAGAGCTGGGGGGAGGAGAGGCACACAGTGCTCAACAGCCGCCAGGGCTCGCAGCGCTATGGCATGGCTCTGGAGGAGGCTGCCCCAGCTGCCCACGGCCTTAGGGAGTGCGGCTGGGCGCTGCTGCCTGGAGAGGGGAGAGGCAGCTGAGCGGGGGAGGGGGAGAGAAGAAGCTGGGAAAGGATTGAGGGGATCGATAGATGCTGGGTGTTTGCTTCCAGGACGTGCCACGTGCACCTCCCCACGCCCCCACTCTCAGCACGGCCCCCACCCAAGGAGAAGTTTCTCATGAGAAGATGCTGCATTCTTGCATATCCCACACGGGCCACGCTCACTGGCTTCCCAGCGAGGCTCATTAACACAGCCTCGTCCCGGCTCCCTAATCGAAGCCAGGTGCCGGCCGGATGCACAGCTGGGGCCACTCAGTGCTTGGGCAGCACATGAGTGAGTGAGTGGGCGAAGGGGAACAGGGCTGCGTTCCTTTACCACACCCCCGCTCAGCTCACAGCAGCTTTCCCCAGCAAGCCTCCCCCACTCACCAGCCAGGGGACTGGGGTAGGGGACAGGGCTAGGTTTGCACCAGCAGGGCCCTTTGCAGAGTCATTTCAAGGGAGCGCACAAGCCCGTCCGGTCGCTGAGCCAGGTGGAAACGTCACTAGCTCCTGCACTCAGAGCAGCGCTTGGCCCGGCGTCATGCCTAGGGCGAAGCAGGCCCACTGCCTTCCAGTGAGAAATCGCAGCCCCAGAGCAGGGCCACCCACTTCCTGGGGCACCTCCCAGTGTCTCCCTCCCCCCGCCCTGCTCCCCACTCAGATCTAAGTGTCCCTCCTCTTCTACCAACAAGCGGGAGACCCAAGGCCTAGGGACAGCAGACATTGGGGGTCTGGTGGTGGTGCACAGAGGAGGTGGGACAACAGAGAGCATGGCCCTGAAGAGGCACCTTCCAGAGCCCCAGGACAGCTGAACTCATTCTCCTGGTCGCTTTGCTGTGGCTCCCAGTCCCTCCCTCCCCGGCGGCACGATGCTGGGAGCCTGATTCCACCCAAGCAGGAGCCGTCCCTCACAGCTAGCCAGGTACCCGGCCCTAGTGACCGTGCCCTCACAGCCACCCACGGCTGCCTCCAAGCTCCTGGGGCATTCCAGCCCTTCCCCCGCTGTCAGGCTAGCACCGGTGTAAGCACTGTTGGAGGCAGGGCACCAGGTAATGCATACCCCCTGCCTCCCGCAGTGTAAGCTGGGGCAAGGTCAGCAAGGGGAAGTGTTGGCAACTCCCAGTGCTGCCCCCCCCCCCCCACATACACACACCCCTGACTGGTTACAGCCCAAGGTGCAGGGACTGCATTTGAATGTCTTTCCCAGCGCGCCCATGCAACCCCCCTCTAGGTCTTCAGGTGCCTCAGCACCAGCCTGGGCTCCACAGCAGGGTGCACCCTTGCATGCAAGCCAGCCAGGATCCCCCTCGGAACAGCGCCCCCTGCAGAGACACCTGGCAGTACAGAGCTGGCACTGTCATGCTGCTGTGTAAAGGGAACACAGCCTCAGAGCCCCTGCCAGCTCAGAGCATGGTGCCTTTCCAAGGACACCTCCCCCCCGACCCCGTTTCATCCAGCCCCAGGGCCTGCCCTGGCAACGACCCATACCCAACACTTCAGGGCAGGAGCCCCCGTCCCACAGACGCACCCAGCCAGTCATTCCAACACCAGGCGCTGGCATTGGGGGACTCCAGGGCATCATCTCATACTGCACCCCTTCATCCAACTCATGACAGCCAGCACTGCGGCACCGTCTGAGGGGAGGCGGCACTTACTGCACTGCATGCTATGCTGTGCCATTGAGAGTAGCATATTCCCTATTCACTGGGATTGGGATTTGGCTGCTGCAGCATTGATCAGCCCACACCAAGTGCCAGGCTGGTGCCTTCCTTCAGGGTTCTGCCCCACAGAGAATCACCGGGGTACCCCGTGCTAAACAGGGAGAAGGGGTGGGCGTTGCATGTGCAATGAGAGAAGGGCATTAACAAGCGTTTGAGGACACACCCCCATCCCTGCACCATCAGCTCCCAGGCTGGGGCCAGGAGACGCCATTTCTCTGCATGGATCTTCCTTAACTAATACAGAAATGGAATTTCCAGTAGGCCTGCTGCCCCCAAAACACAGCACAACGGGCAGGAGCCAGTCCTGGCCCGGTCCTGCCAGTGCCATGGACCAGCACAGACCAATTCACTTGGAAACACAGAGGCACGCAAGCTAGAGCAGAATGGAAGGGTTAAAGCAGAGAGGCAGGGCCACGGTGGCAGCATACTCAGAGCACTGTACAAAGGGAGAGAGAGTGGAGCAAGGAGGAAGGGAAGTGGGCAGGGGAATGAGAGGAGCAGAGCAAGGCTGGGGGTCCACAGCAAGTGCTGACAGCCAAGCAGTCATGGCATCATGATTGGTGAGGACTGGACCCTAGAGAGGGGACAGGTAAGTGGGCGGTATTGAAGGAGAGCACAGAACAGGCTAGCACAGGAGTCAGAGGTGCCACTAGAGCAGGTACGCAAGGGAGGCAGAGAAGACGGGGTGTCTGGCCTTGCAGGGAAAGTGAGGGGCTGAAGCAGAGTGCGGGACACGAGACCTTCCCCCATATGCAGATTTGGGTCCTTGGAGCACTCCAGGGATGGAAGCTGGGGCAGGAGTGGGAGCAGGAGCTGATCGAGTCAGGCCAGGGAGACAGTGGGGCTGCAGGGACAGGTACAGGCAGGTGTCATCAACATGGAGGGGTTGGCTCAGATTAGCAAGGAGAAAGCCCGGAGAGAAACACTGAGTGAGGATGCAGGTTTAAGGCATTAATTAATGGCTCTTTATTGGCCAGCAATTTCCCAGCGCAGCCACCTTAACCTGGCCAGAGCCTGCAGGGAGCACAGCTGGCAGGAGCAGATGCAGTCCCAACCCATGGCCCCTGGTTACCATGGCAGCCTGCACTCTGCTATTTCTAACTTGATTTCCAGATCATCACACTACAAACAACCCCACCCAATCTCTGGCAACAGCTAGGCAGTACAGAGGAGAGCGTGGGGGAGGGGCGCTGTCCCGAGGACCACGGCAGAGCAGACACTGGACACAGGGGACTTGGTGCTTCACCATCCTGCTATCAGCCTCTCACTGCTTGGCTCTCTCCATCCAAGCAGGTTCTGGAGTCAGAACCTAAACAGGGTAGGGGTAGCTCTTCCCTGCTGCCGACTCAGCAGACACTGACAGCTAGTGTGCTAGGGATCCTCAACCAGTGATCTGGGGGTGGGACGTCCATCCCCATCCAGTGGCAATCTCACCGATGCCTCGCCAATGAGCTCAGCTTGGTATTTCCCCAGTGCACCGCTGGCCCAGCAGGGCTGCAACAGTTCCTGTTCTCACCCCTCTTTTGATTAGTTCAAGAATTGGTGAGCAGCATTCTGGGTGGATCCCCCCAAACAGGGAAGAAGGGGTGCAGGGACTGTGGTTCTTTGAGAGATGTCCCTCTGGGCGCTCTACTTCAGGGGCATGTGCGCCTCTCAAGCCCTGATTTTCAGCATCCGTTCAACCCGCACATGCAGCCTGTGCCTCCCCGTGCTGGACACCGAGACTACATCGGGGTGTATGGGCGAACCCTCCGTTCCTTCTTCATCCAAACGTTGTCCAAAAGCAGAGGGGAAGGAGGTTGGGTCATGGAGCACCCATAGGGAGACATCTCGAACCACAGTTACGGCACGGAGCAAGTAACCCTTCGAGCAGTGTCCCTGTGGGTGCTCCCCTGCAGCGACCTCCCAAGCAGTACCCCAGATGGAGGAGGGTGCTTCAGAACAGAGACCATAACGGAAGACTGTGCTGCAGACCCAAGTGCCACATTGGACCCGACAGCATGGATCAGAGAGTAAGGTTTCGAAGCCCATGGAGCAGCCCCACAGATCTCAGATACTGATGCATTGTTCAGCGATACTGTAGGTGTTGCCAGTGAGCAGAATGAATGTGCTACCGCCCTTTGCAGGGATGGGGTGAATCGCTGTAGCTCATAACACATGATAATACTCCCAGATATCCACCCCTATAGTCTCAGAGCGGAGATCAAGGATCCCATGGGTGGAGCCTTGGGGGAAGGGGTGGAGTGGGGAAGGGCCTGGGGCAGAGTTGGGGGTCGAGCACCCCCCGGCACTTTGAAAAGTCGGCGCCTGTGAGCCCTTGATTAGCAAGTCATCGAGGTATGGGAAGACTAGGATTGCTTCTTGTCAGAGGGAAGCCACCACTACCACCAGGACCTTTAAGAACACCCTTGGGGCCGAGGAAAGACCGAAGGGAAGCACTTGGCATTGGAAATGATCCTGGCTTATAGTGTTGGAAAGAGGCAAGGTGGTCTCCAAAAGGGGGAAGGTGGGCTAATGGGCACAGTTGTAAATCCAGAGGTGTGAGGGGATTTGAATCCTCAACCAACCTGTCAAAACTAGTCCTTCGAAAATGGCTGGGTGGTTCTGGAGGGCATTTGGGTGACCCTCTTTCCCTGAACTCAATGTCTTGTCGGAGGGGGAGTGTGGGATGGGGAAAAAAGAAATCAGTGGATCTATGGAACCCAGAAAGATGAGCAGGATGTGATCACTGGGCAGTCTGTGACCTACTGAATCGTTTCTTATTTGTAGATGTAGCTATGCTTGGGGATCAGAACGTAGCCCTAGAGTCTATTAGAGCGTGCAAGGACTCATCCTCCGAACACCAGGGCCCAGGGCAGACTCACAGCCATGGCCTCGAATAGTAAACCAAGCCCCTCTCTAGTTAAATGCACTGGCTCCTTCCCTTGACTGACTGTTCCCACCTACACCCCCAGTAGGAAGATCAGCAAATCCAAACCAAACTCTAAGCTTGGAATCCCAAGACCTAGGGTGCTCACATCTGGTCTTCCTGCATTTGAAATTGAGCTGGTAAGATGTGGCTGACCTGGAAGCTTGCTGTGGGAAGGCTGTCATTTGGTGGAATGAGGATAATCAGTGGGATACAGTAATACAAGGGTACCAAATACCCAGGAACAACAGAGTAGGACATGCTAATGGGGGAGTGGCACTATGGGTTTAGAAAAAGCAGTCAAATAAGGAGAAGATTTTAAATGAATCGGACAGTCCCATAGAATCTCTGTGGATAGCTCTGCCAGGCTGGGCCGGTGGGGGGAGGGAGGGCGCACGGCAGTCCATCACCAGTGCCACAGTGCCTGATAGCTCCATGGTGCCTGGGGGTTTGGGGCAGGTGGCTCAGCGTGCTGGGTCTCCACCCCTCTGCCCAAGGGGGCTCCAGGGCTGGGGGCGCCAGGGCCCCCACAGCCCGTGGTGGCTCAGAGCTCCAGGGCCCCTGCTGGCTGACAGCTCTGGCCTCCCACTCCGGGAGAAAATGTCAGAGGTCTCTGAAAGTCACAGAATCCATGACCTCTATAACATCATCTTATCCTTAATAAGGGGGATTTCAGCTATCCCCATTGTGGCAGAGCTTTGACCTTGCCCCCATGGGTCCTGCGCTTCTAGGCGGTATATGCTAGCCTCAGTGGCTCACTGTGACCTCCACGTAGCCCTTCTCTCTCTAGGGCCAGGGTTACAGTCTACTGAGCCCTTTTCATCATAAGCCAGCAAGGAGGTTGGTGAGAAAACTCCCACAGTCTCTATTGTTCCTAGGCTTGTTTTAGAACAGTTTAGCCTCCTGTCCTGACAGGGCCTGACTTCCCCTTGCAGGAGGTGTTCCTGTAGTGGTGGGTTGGGGGGGGGGGGGGAGAACCTGGGCCCACCCTCTACTCTGAGTTCCAGCCCAGGGACTCTAATGGTAACAGCTGTTAGCAGCCAACCTTTCACTGCCAGAGTTGCTACAGTTCCCTGGGCCACTCCCCCACAGCTCTCCTGCTTCTTCCTTCTTCACCCTTACCTTAGAGCTCCCTTATCAATAACTTGAGGGTGTCTTCATTAACCAGCCCTTCAGCCGCACTTCTCCTGTGGCTCCCTAGCTCTCCCCCGCCTGATTGGAGTAAGCCCTTTTTATAGTATCAGTGGGGCCTTAGAGTCAGGTGGCCATATTAGCTTAATGGCCTCACCTGACTCTTTGCAAGTTAATTTGAGTCAGGTGTTCTCATTAGCCTGGAGCAGCCCCTGCTCTGCTCAGGGAACAGAAAACTGTTAATCTAGTGGCCAGTATATCTGCCTTCTGCTATTCTGCTGTACTCAACTGGCCTGGATCTATCACACCATATTTACTGGGAACATGTCACCTCAAGGTAGGATGCAGAGACAAAGTTTCTAGACACCATTAATGGCTGCTTCTTGGAGCAGCTAGTCCTGGAACCCACAAGGGGAGAGGCCATTCTGGATTTAGTGCTAAGTGGCGCACAGGATCTGGTCCAAGAAGTAACTGAACTGCTCAGTAATAGTGACCTTAATGTAATTAAATATAACATGCTGGGGGGGGGGGGGAGGTACCAAAAAAAGCTACCACTGTTGCATTTAACTTTAAAAAGGGGGATTACACAAGAATGAGAATGATAGATGGAAATTAAAAAGCGCAGTCACAAGGGTACAGTGACTGGAAACTACTTAAACACACCATAAGTGAAGCTCAGACTAAACATATATCCCAAATCAAAAACGCCAGGAGGACCAAAAGAGGGCCACCGTGGCTGAAGAGCAGAGTAATGGAGACCATTAGAGGCATCCTTTAAAATTTGGAAATCAAATCCTACTGAGGAAAATAGGAAGGGGCACAAACTCTGGCATGTAAAATGTAGAAGTATAAGTATGAATTTGAGAAGCAACTTGCTAACGATGCACAAAACAGTAATTTTTTTTTAAGTTCATCAGAAGCAGTTCACCAAATGGGCAGGTAGGCCACTAAATGACACAGCAATTAAAGGAGCACTCAAGGAAGACAAGGCCATTGCAGAGAAGTTGAATCAATTCTTTCCATCAGTTTTCATTGCAGAGACGGTGAGGGAGATACCAACATCAGATCCATTCTTTTTGGGTAGCAAATCTGAAGTACTGTCCAAAATTGATGTGGCAATAGAAGAGGTTTTAGAACAAATTGATTAACAGTAAAAAGTCACCAGGACCAGATGGTATCACCCAAGAGTTCTGAAGGAACTCAAATATGAAAATGCAGAACTACTAACTGTGTTATGGAAATTACTATAACCATGAAATCAGCCTCTGTACCAGGTGACTGGAAGGTAACTAATGTGATGCCGATTTTTAAAAAGGACTTCAGAGGCGATCCTGGCAATTACAGGCTGGTAAGCCTAACTTCAGTACAGGGCAAAATTTATAGAAACTATAGTAAAGAACAGAATTATCAGATACAGATAAACCTGATTTGTTGGGGAAAGTCTTTTGCAAAGGGAAATCATGCCACATCAATCTATTAGAATTCTCTGAGGGGATCAAAAACATGTGGATAAGGGTGATCCAGTCAATTTATTGTGTACTTGGATTTCGAGAAAGCCTTTGAGTAGGTCCTTCACCAAAGGCACTTAAGGAAACTAAGAAGCCATGGGATAAGAGGGAAGGTCCTCTCGTGGATCAGAAGCTGGTTGAAAGACAGGAAACTAAGGCTTGGAATAAATTATCAGTTTTCACAATGGAGAGAGGTGAACAGCGGGGTCTCCCAGGAATCTGTACTAGCACTGGTGCTGTTTAATGTATTCATTAATGATCTGGAAAAGGAGGTGAACAATGAAGCAGCGAAGTTGGCAGACAATACAAAATTATTCAAGATAGTTAAGTCCCAAGCAGACTGTGAGGAGTTAGAGAGAGAATCTTACAACTGGGCAACAAAATGGCAGATGAAATTAAATGTAGATAATGCACATTGAAAAAAATAATCTCAACTATGCATATAAAATGATGGGGTCTAAATTAGTGGTTACCACTCAAGAAAGACCTAGGAGACACTGGATAGCTCTCTGAAAACTTCCACATAGTGTACAGCAGCTGTTAAAAAGACTAACCGTATATTAGGAACTATTAGGAAAGGGATTGATAATAAGACAGAAAATATCATAATGCCATTATATAAACCCCTGATGCGCTCACACCTTGAACACTGTGTCCAGTTCTATTTGTTCCATCTCAAAGGATATAGTAGAACTGGAAAAGGTTCAGAGAAGGGCAAGAAAGATGATCAAGGCTCCCATAGGAGATTAAAAAGATCAGGACTGTTCAGCTTAGAAAAGAGACGACTATATAGTTTCCCTTCCCCTGCCCTCTAGTGCTGAGGGGACAGACATGCATAGCAGAAATCCACCACCACAGCTGGCACCAGGGCGTTGGCAGCCTCAGCAGAACAATCAAGGCTTGAATGTCTCAGACAGAACTCCTACTCCACCCCAGGAGCGGACCTGAAGGTCAACGGAGAGGCACCTTATTGAGGGAAGTTCACATGGCCCTAGCCCGTACTATCCCTGTCCTAGGGAAAGACAGAGGACCCCCGGCCGCAGGGCTGCCAGTCAGACACCAACATTCCATGTGGTCACAGCCCCAATTCCCGGCTTCTTGTTTGCATTGGTCAGATTGTTTTTAAATTAAAGAAGGAGCAGTCAGTTTAGTGAGACAGTCCTGAGTAACTGCAGTACCCAGGCTCTAAGAGGAAAGGTTGTGACCATTCTATGCCATGAAGGATCAGAACATGGCTGTGGTGTCAGAGGTCTGGAGCCTCCGGATATCAGCATCACAAGTTTTGCATCAGATTTTAAGTTACATCCTGCCCCTATTTCTGTCACATCAGTGGTTCCAGCTGACCTGGAAAACTCATTGCACTGCTGCCTCGGTAGCTGCCATACAAACTGGGTCACGATAAAGGACAGAGCGCAGCAACCCACTGCTTTCCACGGCGGCCCTGAGATGACACCATTTCATAGCAGCTTTGGGCCACAGGAGAAGAAGCCCTTCCAAGTAACCCAGCCGCTCCAGCAACAGGAAAATCAGATTTTATTCCTCTTGGCTAACTAAATCCTGTGCAAACTTTCAGGATTTATGGTATTTTAAAGGTTTTCCCTTCAGCACAATATAATATGTAGCATTTCTAGAAGACTAAACATTGTCATTAATTATGAGCGAGACTGGATTATGGCTGCAACTCAGCATTTCTTGGTAACTGCCAAGAAGGTGCATGTTTCTCTTGGCAACCCCAGACACAGATGAGGGGCTTGCACTGGACACAAACATCCATGGATCAGACGGCAGAGGAGGCAAACTGCCTAATTTCAACAGCCACCATCATTCACACAATATTTTTAATAGCTCAGCTAGACGGGGCCCACCCTTTCTGGGAGACTCGGCTGGAACCCGCCGAGCTCAGCCTTTGCTAACGTGCCATTATACAACCAGACAGGAGCTCACAGAGAATAAATAGGAGGTGCTCTGGAGTAGCATGGGGTTGCACGCCAGCAAGGAGAGATTCGGTGCTTTGCAGCAGTGTTGGGCATACACCTGGAGCAGTGGGAGGTAAAGATGCAGTTCAAAAGGTGAACATTTGCCATTCTAGCTTGTGTTAGCTGCTCCACTTCCCCACAACAGGCACTGTGCATATAGCCACCCTAGGGGAGAGAGGGGCTGTGTACAAGCCAGGTGTATGTAAGGTGCTTTGATTGGCACCCGAGCAATGTGTGGTAAGAGGCAGTCAGGGCTTAAAACGCAACAGCTGCGCAGCTGTAGTGCAGCGTAGACACGGCGACAGGATGCATTCTGCTGTCAGCGTGATTAGAATACCCCAAGAGGTGTCTACATCAAGGGTCAGGTCAGTATAGAATCGTCCCTCGGGGGGTGGATCTTTCCCACCCCCCAGAGACGTAGCTATAGTGATGTAAATCTTATTCCCTGTGTGCCCTTCATCCTGGGAGACCCCCACCTCCCTCGCTGCTGAGCATAGCCACCTCAGCGTTGGAACATAGCACGGCTGCGGAGGGGAGGCAGACTAGTGCAACCAATGGAAAGAGAAGTCAGGCCAGGACCCCGGAGCTAACACCTCCGACGTGCAGGAAGGATGCTGTGGGAGGGATGATAGCCCCGGATGGTCAGAGTTAAGGCTCTTCCAGCAGCAGGGAATCCCCTAGCACCATGCTGGTGCACCGGTTCAATAGCCAAGATGGAATAGCACCACCTCCTGAATCAGACACACCATTTCCTGCAGCAGCCTGGGTTTTCTGTCGGTGTCACCCATCCAAATTCTGATCTGCCCTTACCGTGCTTAGCCTATGCCACCTGATGAGAACAGCCCAAGGGGGGCATGGCTGTATGAACCAGCTGGTTCAGACAGCGCTAGGGGCCATCTTGTGGATGCCCCAGCCAGCAAGGGCTAGGAACCTGGCAGAAACTGATCACTCAGCCCCAAAGGGAGGGAGGTCCCGCACCCCCCAACAGCCAGCCTTCTGGCTCGTTCCAGGGAGAAGACTGCAGGCTTGTGCGTGAGCAGCATCTCCACCGCGTCCCACGGAAGGGTCTGAGCAGCCGGAGCAATTTGTTGAGACTGGCCGAAGGATGGGGCAAGGGTGACCGGTGCAGAACTGAGACGCAGGCCAGCCCATGCTGCCTTGTCCCAGCTAGCTGACACCCAGGCGCCCCAGGCTCGCCTCTACTCAGCCCCTTGTGCGTGGGCTACTGGCAAGCACTTGGAATAGCCAGTGGCCCTTTAACCACAAAGGCCAGGTGGCATGGCTCTCCAACTCTGCAGTGAGAGGCTGCATTTCGCTGCACTCTGGCCAATAATGCATCGTTAATCCCCATTCCCACACAGGGGGGTGGGGGGGAGGGGGGATGGGAGAGGAAGTTCTGCCCACTGCCAGCACCTAGACAGATGGACAGACACCCAGCAGAGCAGACTGTCAGCTCCTGGCACACAGGCCTCTAGTGCTGGTGCTGAAGAGGACAATCCACTGGTTACAAGCGGTATTAGTGCAGCAAGTTCTTGACAGGCCACAGCCACGAGGCTGGTGGAAGGACCTAACTGGCACAACCCACCATCCGTCTGATGTCATGCGTGACTGGGGAGACCACACCAGCCGGTGTCTTACACACACACACACACACACACACCAAAAAGCGAGGCCTAACATACAATGGTACACACACACACACACACACACCAAAAAGCGAGGCCTAACATACAATGGTACACACACACACACACACACACACACACCCCCCAAAAAGCGAGGCCTAACATACAATGGTAGAGCTGTAGCATGAGCAGTTGGAGGGTGTGGACGCTGGAAGTCTTGGAAGGAAACACAGGCTGGGCACACAGGGGAAGCCACTACTTCTTTCCCCTCCTCAATGCTTCCTATAACTCAAGCCATCCCAGAGGGGAGAAGGACCTCAGCTTCCCAGAACCCACAGGAAACCTTTAATGGGGGGGTATTTAATCTCCATGCTGAATGCAGCTCCGACCCCACTATTTATTTTCTAATCACTGCATTTGCTGAGTCGGTCTGAGCTGGTCAGTCAGAACTCAATGGCGCTGAAGCTATTTCGTTCAGCTGCTGGAAAAACCTGGAGGCAAACAACCCATGTGGGAGCCACCTCCCTCCCCGCTGGAGCTGGGACTGCTGACAGACCCTGACCAGTCACTTTGAATTCACAGAATACCAGGATCAGGATGAAAGGGGACTGCAGATTGGAAGCAGGTGTCCCGCACTGAAGTCTTCATGGCCTAAAAGCTTCCCCATGCTCTGTGCAGAGAGCCTCAGGGAAGCCAAGAAAGGACCCTATGCCAGAGGATGAGGTGGCAACAGGCAGGACTTCACCAGGCAAAAGACAGCCACAGCCAGCAGCCATTCCAGGCATCCAAGATTCAGTGGTTTGGGTGTATGAACACCCAAAGGTTGGTACAGTTCTTCATCCCATGCTGAACAGTCTCCGTGGAGCTGCCCGGAGCACACCCCACCGCAAGGAGCTCAGTCTGTAACGATATCCTTCCAAACCCTGGTACCTCTCCCAAATATCAGACCTCTGCAACAAAGATCCCGTACAGACAGGCTCTGGACTATCTGCGCTTGTAGCACTCGGGTCGATTCAGTTCCTTCTATTGGGCCCATCACCATGGTATCTGACCACCAATCTCTAATTCGCTTTGCTCCTCCCAGGTTGTCCGTTCGTTCTCCCCCACCCTGCTGGCAGACCAAGGAAAGAAGGAAGTACCTGGGCTGCAGCTGGCTTGGTCCTTGGGTCAAAGATCCGCAGCTTCTTATCCTGTAGAGATACAAGAACAGTCGGAGGTGAGCGCCATGGAGAACGCAGGATAGTTAACGCACATTGGGCTGAATGCATGGGGGACCACCGGCCACAGAACAGCACTAGCCCATGACCTCCACCCTCCTTGGGGCTGCTGGCTCCTGTTCCCCTATGGCTCGCCCCATCCCTTCCCAAAAAGCCCCCTAGAGGGGAACCTCCAATGCAGTCTGCTTTAAGTGAACAGTGTGTGTGTGGGGAAGGGGGGCATGTGGGGAGCCAGACTTTGCCCAAGGAGCCAGTCTCAGCAGGGCCTGCTCTGCAATTTGTTGGAGTGGAACAATGGCCAGAGCTTCCAGTCCCCAGCAGCTGCAGCAGAGAGAACCTGCTCCAGGAGAGACCCGAGTCAATGCCCAGATCCATAGCCACACTTGCCCTCATTCAAGCTGCTTTCTCCTGACAGGGGTGGAGATGGGTCCCTGCGACTCCCCAAAGGTCCCCCTGCCTGTTTCTTTTCTGACTCCTCTCCCCATGCCAGTCAGAGCTGGCATTGTTCCAGCCAAGGGGGCTCCCCCTGGACTCTAGCAGGGATGCTTCTCCATTGAGTAATAGCTGGCAAGTCCTGCCTGCTTGGGGGTGGGGGGGTCTGCCAGAGCCAGAGCAAGCAGAGAGTGCAGGCCCTGGTACCCGGGGGACCAGCCAGCACTGCTGCCCTGGGGCACCTAGGGACCACTCACACCTGGAGGAGGAGGGGACTCTAAAACAAGGGTCACTTAGAGATCCGCAAATGCCTGGTCGTTGGGCCCAAGGTGGAGGTGAAGGCCAGGGGCACACCCCCAGCCCAGTGACTGTCCCACACACCGTGCTTGGAAAGTGGAGGAACCATGTCACACTAAAAAGCAGAGGGTCCTGTGGCACCTTTGAGACTAACAGAAGTATTGGGAGCATAAGCTTTCGTGGGTAAGAACCTCACTTCTTCAGATGCAGGACTTGAGCAGGGGGTTGGACTAGATGACCTCTTGAGGTCCCTTCCAACCCTGATATTCTATGATTCTATGACCCTCTGTTGCTCATTTATTAGGGTTACTCTTCTGGGGAAGGGGATTCTGTAATCCTCTCAATGTACTGCTTGTGTCACTTGTGTTTTCATATGGAGCTCTGCTCCCTGCAAGTCCCCTCCCAGTGGAGCTATCCTGCAGGACCTAGGTTCCCTAGGGCTGGGTTACTCCATCCCCAGAACCGGATGAACACACCCACACCC